>NC_000081.6:99137450-99377450 GCF_000001635.26 Mus musculus
GCTTACTTTTTCCAAAGTAGGAGGTGAGGCTACAGAGATCTATGTTTATTGTCAGTTAAACCTTCCCTGTCAGAGCTGATATTTTGCTCTTAATTAATGCCCTGACTCCTCAGGGTCTAAGTCGTCCTCAGTGCCATTCCTGACAGCTGTCTGGGATCCGAATGTTCTATCCAGCTAGGAATTGTGGGTAGGCAAAGAAAAGCTCTTTCTGGGCTGACAGTCCTTGAGCCCTTGAGTGCCAGTTTAGAGGCTGATCTGGTGGATCCAGAGACTTGCAGCTCTAAGCCCTGAGACTGGCTTGTTGCTCTACGCTTTAGAAGACATCGCCATACAGTTTTAGGCTGGCTAGTTGAGGCGTGTTGCCCTGGGCTTTAACCACCGTTGAGTGGCAGCTAATCAGAAGCCTCAGCTTCCAGCGGCAGCGTGGGGCAGCCCACCTCAGCTCACAGCAGCCCACCTCAGCTCACAGCAGCCCACCTCAGCTCACAGCAGCCCACCTCAGCTCACAGCAGCCCACCTCAGCTCACAGCAGCCCACCTCAGCTCACAGCAGCCCACCTCAGCTCACAGCAGCCCACCTCAGCTCACAGCAGCCCACCTCAGCTCACAGCAGCCCACCTCAGCTCACAGCAGCCCACCTCAGCTCACAGCAGCTCACCTCAGCTCACAGCAGCCCACCTCAGCTCACAGCAGCTCACCTCAGCTCACAGCAGCTCACCTCAGGGAGCAGCAGATGGGTAAGCCAATCTCCTGGCCGTAAGTGACAGCCTTAGGGCTCTTGGGTCCAGGCTATCACAGTCCTCAGCTCTTGACTGTGGCCAGTTGTACAGTCCTCATACCTAGGGTATCTGGACTGCTTGGCTCTTTAGAGTTAGCACAGCTTTAGAAATCTTCCACTGACCGGGTCCTGTGACCTGGTCTTATTCCTTCGTCCCTGATGTCCCTAGGCCTCTGCTCCCTGCGGTTTTTGCATTTTTTTTTTTTTTTTATTCACTACTGCCACCTCTGCCAATGTCACTGCTGCTGTCCTCAGCCTGCTACCACTTGCTGCTGCTTCTGCTGTCCCTCCTTCTTGTTCCGAGCTCAGCCTGCTCAACTGGTGATAAAGGACAAAAGAAGGCTAGGAAGGACTGGGTGCTGAGATATCTTTGGTTCCAGAACTCACGCTACCTACCAGCAGAGGACGTTCAAGGCCGGCATTGGCTACATAGTGAATTTAAGGCCAGCTTGAGCTATATGAGACCCAGTCTAAAAAAATTTATTTTATTGTATTTTTGGACAAGAAGGCTGGTAATGTAGATGTAGCTCATGCACATGTAGCTAATGCACTTGCCTGCTATGTGTGTGAGGGTCTGGGTTCTCTCTCTAGAGAGAACAACCAAAAAGGGATAGTAAGACTCCGTTTCAGTTTTTTTTTCTTCCCTCCGTGTTTATTAGAACTGACAGAACCTGTACAAGAAATATATCAAATTGGGGGCTGGAGATCTGCTCAGCAGTTAAAAGCAGTCTGGTTCCTAGCACGCATGTGCAGTGGCTCAGAGTGGCCGCAGCTCCAGCTCCAGAGGATCTAATGCTTTCTTCCGGCCTCTGTGAACACCCATGCACGCATGGGAGATACACAGATAGGATTATACGTAACAAAAAGAAAACCAAACCCCACAAAACCAAGTTGGGGTTAAAAGCATTGACTGTTCTTCCAGAGGACCTAGGTTTGAATCCCAGCACCCATTCGCTTTGAAACAGTAATCTTGAGAGACATTATCAGTTAGGAGTGCCTCTGCCTCTGCGTCCGTCCGTCCGTCCGTCTCTCCTGTGATAGCCTTCCTTTTCTTAGATTTCACTTTCTAAGAGTCACCAGCCACGGGTAGGGTATCCAGAGGCAGGCTGTCTGGAAGAGAGGCAGGCTGTCTGGAAGAGAGGCAGGCTGTCTGGAAGAGAGGCAGGCTGTCTGGAAGAGAGGCAGGCTGTCTGGAAGAGAGGCAGGCTGTCTGGAAGAGAGGCAGGCTGTCTGGAAGAGAGGCAGGCTGTCTGGAAGAGTGCATTTCCCAAGCACTGATTCTTGCTCTACCGGTTCTGTCCCAGCTTGAAGGCCTGTGTCCGTGCTGACTGACATCTATCTATTCAGGGGGTCATTCCAAGGCCCTGCTGTGTTCCATCTTTCAGCTCAGTGGGTGTAGGCTCATGTCTCAGCTTCACCAACACTTCCTCCTGTTGATGCTGCCTCTGTTTTTCAGCTTTTGGGTCAATCCTCCTGCCTCAGCCTCTAGAGTGCTGTGATTGACCTCTGTACCAGTCACACTACAGTCCCTCATTCCACTGATCATGGCTCAGCTCACAAATAAAAAGCTGTGTTTGCACCAGTCCCGGGCCACCTACTGGCCACTGAGGGAGTTGCTTCTTTTTTAGCCTGGGTGAAAATAGCTTCAGGGTCATTTTGATCCACTGAGACCTGTCCTAACTGTCTGAAGCTCTTGGGGCTGAGACGGTGCCTGTTGAAGCAGCTGTGACCACCCGCTCTGCAGATTTCTCAAGGCTGAAGCAGCAAGCAGCTGTGGCAGCCATGCAGATTCCTCACAGCAGAGCAGCGGTGCTCGTGAAAGCAGGCTGTCTCGCTGCTTGAAGTCTGGACAAGGGATGGATCTAAGAGCTATCAGTTACAGAGCCATTTGCAAAGGAAGGATAGATATTAAAGATGCTTTCACTAAATTGAACATTAACAGTGAACTTGCAGTACAGAGCTCCACTCTCCCTGAGTCTCTCAGGAGGTCATCTGGTCTGGTTAGAGGTGATGTTTAGACAGTTTTTCCTTCATCCCTTTCTGATAGGAGACAGGTGCTTGTAAATGCCACAGGATGTCTTTGGGAAGTCCCTGGGTTGGGGAAGCCCACTCTTTCTGTTTAATGGCTCCAGTAGTGATGCATTGCTCTCCCCATCCCTACTTGATGCTGGTGAAGGTGGGAGGCAAGCAGGTTCCCTGCTGAGCTGGGCATCAGCCCTGGATTACCATCGTCTTTAGGCTGCTCTAATGTGGCCTTGTGAGCTGGTCAGGGAAGACAGAAGACAGGAGATCAAAATCGGTATTAACTTAGACTTTCATTCAACATGGAGGATCTTTTGTTTGTTTGTTCAACAAGGTCTTACTGTGTAGTCCAGTGTAGCCTCAAACCTAATCCTCCTGCCTCAGCCTGCTGAGCCATGGGATCAGGGGAGTGCATCCCTGTGCCACCTTGACTCGATGACTATTTTCTGACGGGGCTATGGGTAGCCTGCTCATTCCGTGCTGCTGTGATGTAGACTGGGGTGGTTGTCTTAAGCACAACATACAGAAGGCGGAACACAAATCTAAACCTGAAAGTTTTTTTGGAATAAGTGGTGTGGATCGTGTGTATTCAGCAACTAGGGATGCCTGCCGTCTGATGCCCGCGCGCTCTCTGTGTTATGTAGCTTTGTCCTGAGCTCCCCCCGTCCATCAGGCCTCTGTACCCATTTCTGCGGCTTTGTCTGCAGCACCATTGGGTTGAATGAGTTTTATTTTATGTATCTAGGTATTTTTTTTTAAATTTATTTTGTTACAGGTTGTGTATTCCCTTTTAAATATTATTTATTGATTGGTTGATTGTGTGTATCTATCTATCTAATCTGTGGTGTGCATGCAGATGTCAGAGTACAGGTAGACATCAGAGGTCACCTTTCGAGACTTGTACCACTTTCTGCCATGTGGGGTCCAGGAATGAAGCTTAGGTTTTCAGGGCTTGGTAGCAAGTTCCATCCCCTTAGGCCTCGTCACACCCAACTCCTGATTTTTGTTTTGTTACTCTGAGGCAGAGTCTTGCTGGACAGCCTTGCCCTGGTTGGCCTGGTTCTTGCTCTGTGCTCAGGCTGGACTCAGACTTGAGGCACTTGCGGCCGCCTCGTCCTTCCCAGTGCTGGGGCCCCAGGCGGCACCACACACTCGTAGCCCCATTTCTCTGATGAGCATCTTCGACTTGTCATTTCTTTAGACATCTGTAATAAGATGCCCTTCTGTCTGTGTACTACTAGAAAGTGGAACCAGGCACAAATGAACAGTCTGTGGAGGGACCACTGAGGCAGCTGAGAAAGCATAAAGATGTAAATGAAGCCAAGCCGGTGGTGCAAGCCTGTAATCCTAGCATGCAGCAGGCCGGGGCAGTTAGATTCCATAGCAAGGTCCCTGAGTCCAGAAAAAGGAGGGAACCAAGATGAAGCCGCGGTGAACCCACCATTCAGAACTGTGCAGCAGGGTGACTCGTGTCTCAGCTGAGGCCTGGTGAAGCCACAGAGAGGGCAGCCTTTGGGGGAATATGAACGGGCTCCCGTTTGAATTTGCACATCCTGCAGGCTACCAAAATCTCCAATGGAGATTTTACATTAAAAGTTGTTTCAATGGGGCTGAAGAGCTGGCTCAACAGTTAATGGCATTGACTGCTCTTCAGAGAAGATCTCAGCTTGGCAGCTCATAACCAGCCATAACTCCAGTTTCAGGGGCTCCTGTCTTAGTTACTAGTCTACGGTGTGTAGAGACACCATGGCCAAGGCACCTTATAACAGAAAGAAAGCATTTGACTGGGAGTTGCTTACAGTTTCGAAAGGGTCAGTGCATGTCTGTCATGGCAGGAAACGTGGCAGCAGGCAGGCAGGATTGGCACTTGAGCAGAGCTGAGAGCTTACATCTGAGCCACAGGTACAAGGGAGAGAGACTGGGCCTGTTGTGAGGTTTTGAAACCCCAAAGCCTGCCACAAACAACACACCTCCTCCAACAAAGCCTACCTCCTAATCTTTCTGCAGATAGTTCCACCAACTAGGGACTGACCACTTAAAGATGTAAGCCTGGGCCATTCTCATTCAAACCACCACAGATGCAGTGTACTCCTCTGCCTTTTGTGGGCACCAAGAACACCACACAGACACATAAGCCAGCAAATCACCTATACACCTAAAATAAAAAACAAATTAAAAAGCACACAAGCTGTTTGAAGGTTGGGAATGTAGCTCTGTTGGTGGAGTGCTTCTGTAGCTTTCTAGAGGCTCTGGATCTGACCCACAACAATGCTTACGTAAATCTGGAGTTGTGGTAGCTTTTCAGGGTAGAGGCTGGTGCTGAGGTCATTCCTTGCTGTGTATTGAGCTCAAGGCTACTCTAGGATGCATGAGAGGAGAACCCCTGTCTTTAAACAAAAGGTTGTTTAAGAGTCTAGTACCAGCCTGGTGGCGGCGGCATATGCCTTTAACCCCAGAACTCAGACTCTGCCACCCAGAGGCAGGCAGATGTCTGAGAGTCGAATACCCACGCTCCTAAGCATGTAATAGATTTGTGTATTGCTTTTCCTGTTCACTTTTTCCAGATTAGTAGAGGCCCAGGAACTTGGAATATATACATAACAATAAAAACTGTCAGCTGTGTCTGATTTCCAGATATGTTTAGCTATTAAAGAGGGGCCTGGAAAGATGGCTTAGAAGCTCAGAGCACTTAACTGCTCCCTTCCAGAGGACATGAGTTTGGTTCCCAGCACTCAAGTCAGGCATCTCGTAGTCGCCTGGGACTCCAGCTCTTGCAGAAGACCTGGTCCTAAGCAGGTTTCAAGCTGGAGTTCTCTCTCCTGAGCCCCTTGAGTGCTTTTAGGCATATACTACCATCTGGATGTGTCTCTGTCTTTGACATCTTATGTTGACTAGTAGGAGCGGTTTTAAATTTTTCTAAAAAGAGTTTTCTTTAATGTGTATGAATATTTTGCCTACATGTAAGTCTATGTACCATGAGTGTGAATGTGCCTGGTACCTGAAGAGGCTGCACAAGGCGTCATGTCCTCTGGAATTGGAGTTAGGGATGGGTGTGAACCTCTATGTGGGTGCTGGGAACTGAACCTGGAGCAGCCAGGGCTTTTGACTGTAGGACCCTCTCTCCAGCCCCAGGAGTGGTTTTGCTGAGACAGGCTCAGTTGAACTCAATCCCTGTCACCTGAGTGCTGGTGTTGTTGGATGCATCACTACCTGACTCCTGACTCAGCAGTCTTCAGGGGTTTTGTTTGTTTATTTTGTTTTTGAGACAGGGCTTCTCTGTGCAACCCTGGCTGTCCCGGAACTCACTCTGTAGACCAGGCTGGCCTCAAACTCAGAAATCCACCTGCCTCTGCCTCCCAAGTGCTGGGATTAAAGGCATGTGCCACCACTGCCCGGCCAATCTTCAGTTTTATTAAGCGTCTGCTATAGCTGAGGCTAGTGTTGATCCTCCAGGCCTCTGCCTCTGCCTCTGCCTCCTGAGTGTTAAGATTATTGGCATGTGCCACCATGGGCCTCTGGTTGTTTCTGCTTACAGTTTTTCTTCAGTGCTGGAGATCAAACTCAGTTTCATCTGATCTCTGGGTAAGTACTCTACTAATGAGCTCCGTCCCAGTCGTTTAATTTTTATTTAAATTTATTTTATACATGTTGAGTGTTTTGCCAGCATGTATATGTATCTACCGCGTGCGTGCCTGGATCCCTGGAACTGGAGTTGAAGTTGGTTGAGAGTCACCATGTGGATGGGCGCTGAGATCCTGACCTGGGGCTCTGAAAGCTCATGGCTGCTGAGCCGCCTGTCTCTGCAGGCCCAGGCCTCGCTTCTCTTTTCTTCTCTTCTCTTCTCTTCTCTTCTCTTCTCTTCTCTTCTCTTCTCTTCTCTTCTCTTCTCTTCTCTTCTCTTCTCTTTTCTTTTCTTTTCATGTGTGTGTGTGTGTGTGTGTGTGTGAGAGAGAGAGAGAGACAGAGACAGACAGACAGACAGACAGACAAGGACTCACTGTGTAGCTTAGGTTGGCCTCTAGATTACTTGTGCATACCACCATGCTCAGCAGTTTCTGACAGGTCTGGTGTTAGTTTTATTAAAATATTAGACCTTTTGAACAAAGCAGAGGTGGCTGGGTAGTTGTGGGGGTTCTTTGGGAAATCAGTGCTTACCAAGTTGAAAGTTTGTGCAGACAGGCTAGCATAGCTGTCCTGTGACGCAGCGCTGGACACAAGCAGGCAGGAAGATTGTGAGTTCCAGGCCATTGTACACGAGACAAAAGCAAACCAAACAAATCTTTTTTTTTTTTTTAAAGTAGGACCTAAATATTTGCCCTGTGAGCAAGAGAGATCCCATTTCCCTTTGGACTAGAAGACTTCTCTTTGCTATTAGTCCGAAAGCCCAGACAGATACTTCAGCCGGCCACGGTGTGTGGTTGTAGTGGTGCATGCCTTTAATCTCAGCACTGAGGAGACAGAGCAGGCCAGTCTTTGAGATCCAGTTCTTCCAGTGGCAGAGTGGCAACCTGCCTCAAACAATAACAACAAGAGAAGAACAAGCACAACCCCAAGTGCATTATGGGTTAGATAGATGGTTTTGGTTTTTTTCAAAAGGAGATTCTGCTGTGTATCCCAGGTTAGCCTTGGACGCCCAGCAGTCTTCTTGCTTCAGCCTCCAAGTGCTGGGACTGAGGTGTGCCCCCAACCTTTCTTTCCTTTTATGAATTAATCAGAATAGTGATGCAAAGGCTCCTGAGATAGTTCAGTGCATGGAGTAGTCTTGGGTAGGGGCTAAGAGCATTTGCTGCTCTGATCTTGTAAGGACCTGGGTTTCTCACTCCTAGAACGCCAGTTTCAAGGGATCTGGTTGCTTTCTTCTGGGCGCTGCGTGCCCTGCCTGCGTGCGTGCGGTGCATTTAACATGCTTTCAAAACACTCATGCACATAATAAAATAAAAATAAATCTTAAGCATAGTTTCAAATACCTGTATTATTCACTATGTAAAGAATCATCATAAAACAGGATATATATTTTATTCCTTAAGGTGCCTTACTAAATTATGACTATATTTTTCTTGGTATTTTCTAAAACAAACATTTAACTATCTAGAAAAAAGTGAAGAAAGGTTAATTAAACTGCTGCTAAATAATTCAGGGTGTTTTAGTGACTTAGCAGATGAAAGCTAGCACTTTCAAAATGTCTATTTGGAAGTCCTCACAGGATGGGGAAAGCAATTACTTTTCTGTAGGTCTGCACTGCCTTGCCCTCCCCTGCTGCTCTTCTCTTCCACTATGCCTTTCCCATTCTGTTGGAGACAGCTAGTTTTTTTCTGAAGTGGTTTTAATTTTCCTGCAGAAGTTATGTTTAATTGTAATTGCAAACTGTACATTAAGAATGTAAACATTTTTATGTTTATGGATGTTTTTTCTGCATGTATGTCTGGTGACCACTTGCAAGCCTGGTGCCTGTGGAGACTAGAAGAAGGCATTGGATCCTGTGGACTCGAGATGCAGACCAATTGTGAGCCGCCGTATGGGTGCTGGGAATTGAACCTGAGTCTTCTGCAAGAGCAGCAAGTGTTCTTGTCTTAGTTAGGGTGTCTGTTGCTGGGAAGAGACACCATGACAAGGTAACTCTTATAAAGGACAACGTTTGATTGAGGCGTACACAGATACGGAGGTTCAGTCCCTGGCGGGACTGTTCAGTTCATCAAGGTGGGAAGCATGGCGGGGTCCTGGAAGAGGAGCTGAGAATTCTACATCTTGTTCTGAAGAGAAACAAGACTGTCTTCCAGGCAACTAGGAGGAGGGTCTCAAAGCCCACGCCCACAATGACACACTTCCTCCAACAAGGCCACATCTCCTAATGGTGCCACTCCCTGGACCAAGCATATTCAAACCACCACATTCTGCTTCTTGGCCCCCATAGGCTTGTTTTAAACACATGAGTCTGTGGGGGTCATACCTAGTCATGGCATAATGCAAAATATATTTAATCCAACTTTAAAAGTCCCTGTAGTCTATAACAGTCTCAACAATGTAAAAAGCCCAAAGTTCAAAGTCTCTTCTGAGATTCATCCAATCAGTTAACTGTCAAAAAGCAGATCACATACCTTCAACATCCCAGGATGTACATTGCCATTCCAAAATGTCATAGTGAGGAGACCCTGGACCAGAGCAATACCAGAAACCAGCTGGACAAACTACAGATGCCATGTCTATGTCAAAGCGCTCTCAGATCTCTAACTCCTTTCATCCTTGTTGACTGCTGTTGGCAGATCTGGCATTCACCAGAAACAGCTTCCATCTCTTGGGCTGCTTCCACTCTGTTAGCAGCTTTCTTCGGCAGGTGTCCCCCCCCCCCCCCCCGCCCCAGTTCTGCTATCTCTAATGTCTTGGGGCCTCCGAGGCATCTTCAATGTCACAGCTTCTTGTGCCAATGTCTGGGGATCCACACATGATCCTCTGGGTTCCTCCAACGGGCTTGGGTCACTTCTCCAGCTCCGCCTTCTGTAGGCTCTGGTTGACTCCATTCCATTGCTGCCGTTGTTCTACATAGTCCTGGCTGTTCTGGAACTTGCTATGTAGGCCAGGCTGGCCTCTCTGCCTACAATGATTAAAGGTGTGAGCCATCACACTTAGCTTGTTATTATTTTTAAACTTAAAAAATTTAAGTTTGGTTTAATAGAAAGACACCAATATGTGAGTGTGTGATAGCTTAGTGGCCAATTAATGATTGGTTAAGGATTATGCTTCTACCCCCTGCCTGCAAGGGTGTGTGTGTGTGTGTGTGTGTGTGTGTGTGTGTGTGTTGGGAGTATCTTTGAAACTGAGACTCTTTCAGAGTGTACTTTATTTTTCATGAGACCTTCTCATTACCTTTCTCCACCTACATGCAGGTTGGGGGTCAGCTAGAGACATTTAAAAAGTTTTGACTCTCTGTGATATCTTTATCTTGAATCGGTGAAACACTTCAAGGTTCCCTCGTTTTTTATTTCCAGGTTTCCCCTTTAAATTTCTGACGAATTCGTTTGCCTGTTATTTGTGTCAACTGTGACAGTAACTTTATGCTGAGTCCATGCTTGTTACCTAGGATACCGTTTATTACAGACACCAGGGTGAGAGGACTCATGGGCCTCTGTGACCTTTGACACTGCAGCATGATACTGTCATTTGTATATGAAGGATGCAGAGCGTTTATAAAGGATACATAGTCCAGGGTTCTCACAGGCATGGGTGGTTCATATGTGCTTGTTTTATAGGATGCAATAAAGAAGTTCACAGGAGGGGGCTGGAGAGATGGCTCAGTGGTTAAAAGCACTGACTCTTCTTTCAAAGATCCTGAGTTCAAATCCCAGCAACCACATGGTGGCTCACAACCATCTGTAATGACATCTGACACCCTCTGTTGTTGTGTCTGAAGACAGCTACAGTGTACATATAAATAATAAATAAGTCTTTAAAAAATAATTCACAGGAGATGCTGGGTCCATGGCTCAGTGGTTAAGAGCACTGGCTAATCTTCCAGAGAATCAGAGTTCAGTTCCCAGCAGCCGGAAGAAGGCTCACAGTCCTCTGTGACTCCGGACCCAGGAGGTCTGACGCCCTCTTCTGGACTCAGTACTGTATCCTCATGCTACACATACATACTTGCAGCTAATCAATTACCCATGCATATCAAGTGAGTGAATGAAGGAGCAAATAAATAAATGAAGTTCTCAGTCACTTCCAAGGTTTCCTCTTGTTAACAGGCATGTTGTGTAGTATATTTTGAGCATTCTTGACAGACACTGGGCTATCAATTGTATTTTTTTTTTAAAAGAATGGGTAATTTTCTTTCTTCCTTTCTTTCTCTCTTTCTTTCTTTCTTTCTTTCTTTCTTTCCTTCCTTCCTTCCTTCCTCCCTCCCTCCCTTCCTCCCTCCCTCCCTCCCTCCCTTCCTTCCTTCCTTCCTTCCTTCCTTCCTTCCTTATTATATGTAAGTACACTGTAGCTGACTTCAGACACTCCAGAAGAGGGTGTCAGATCTCATTAAGGATGGTTGTGAGCCACCATATGGTGGCTGGGATTTGAACTCATGACCTTTGGAAGTGTTCTTACCTGCTGAGCGATCTCACCAACTCTCAATTGTATTCTTTATTTTAGTTTTATGTATGGGTAGTTGTCTGCATACATATGCATATTCCATGGAACTAGCCTCACAGGCAGTCGGGAGCCACCATGTAGGTGCTAGGAATTGAACCTGGGTCCTATAGAGGAGCAGCCAGTGCTCCCGACCTCGGAGCCACCTCTTCAGTCCCTTGATTGTATTTTTTCATAGAGTTATTTCTGATGAACTTGAAGAAACTTGAAGAACTAAAAATCAATGTCCCACCCCCTCTCTTTGGAGACAGGGTTTCTCTGTGGGGCCCTGGCTGCCCTGGAACCTGATTCTTAGACTAGGCTGGCCTCAAACTCAGAGGTCCATCTGCCTCTGTCTCCCGAGTGCTGGGATTGAAGGTGTGCACCACCACCACACAGTGTAAATATTGCCTCAAAATAAAAGTGAAAATGTACTTTTAAAATATATTAAAATATAATTATATCATTTCTTACCTGTCTAACCGCTTCCATGTTCTGGCCCCCCCCATCTCAAAGTCATAGCTTCTTTTTCCTTAGCTATTATTTTTACATGTGTGTATGCAATAAATATAGACATGCCATGTGCTGAGTCCATTGGGTGTTGCTCTTCTGTGTGTGTTTCTCAGGGCTGAGCCTTGGCATTGGGTAGCCATTTGGGGGCTCATCCCTGGGGAGACCAATTCTCCCTCTCAGCAATTCTCTCATCTCAGGATGAGGCTGGCGGGAGTCCCCTCGTCCATGGCCTGCCAGCTGGTGTTGTCCTTGTCAGGCCTTGTTTGAACAGCTGTATTTATAGTTGAGTGTCATGGGGGCAGCTTCCTTGTCACATCTAGACAGTCTTCTGGTCCTCTGCCTCTTGCAGTCGTCCCCCCATCTTTCTCAGTGTTCCCCGTGCCTTAAGTGTAGGGGCTGTGTTTGGATGCATCAGCGAGGGCCCCGGGTTAGTGGTCCTCGGCCTGGGCTGGGTGCTATGGGCGAGCAGCCCTCTGCATGCTGGTCCCTTGTGATCATCTCCAACGGCTGTAAAAGATGCTCTGGCAAGGGATTCGCTCTATACGTAGAGCGCTGTGCCCTGCGGGCGGGGTAACGTGCCAGAGATCTGAGTCCCAGAGAGAAGGAAAGGGGCCAAGAGAAGGAACAGACTTTTCGGCTAACATGGTCAGGTTTGCTTGAGACAATGGCGGTGCATTTTAGTAACTGAAGCCTGTTCCATAGGAACTCTCGTCCCGTGGAGGATGCTCGTTATCGCAGCAGTAAACGTGTGTGTGGTTTTCCTCCTAGGATCTCCCTGGGGAAAGACATGACTGTCTGCGGAGATTCATCCTGACAAGAAGTTGATACCAGAGAAGGAAAAGAAATTGACAGCTAGAGAACAGAATCTTAAACAACCAGGATTTTGGATTTATCACTTCCAACTATAGACTTCTATTGCCACTTTTAAATTAGCAGGATTCCCAGAACTTGGACGAAGATAATTTCTTCTGGTTTTTGCTTGTTTTCTCTCTTTCTTTTCTTTTTTCTTTCTTTTTTAATTTGATCGTGAGGAAACTGCAATGTCTAGGAAACAAAGCCAGAAAGGTAAGATCACATATGTGCATAAATTGTTAAGAGAATGACTGTTGCCATCAGGGGATGTGTGTAGCTTAGTGGTGGATGCTTGCCCAGCATGCACGGGGCCCTGGGTTTTAGTCTCGAGCGTTGTGTGAATACGCAAGCCCCAGAGCATGGCGACAGGGACTAAAGCTCAGGCCTGGGGCACTCGTGAGGCGAGGATCCTCAGGTAGGTGTGTGGTTTGGAGCGGTTCATTCAGTAATGTGTCCTGAGCCACTTCTCAAGCATTGTCTTGGTGTTAGTTCTGCATATACGCTTGATAAGGGACTTGATCTCCTTAGAAATTGCTTTCCTGGGCTGGTGAGAAGGCTCAGCAGTTAAGAGCACTGACCCAGCACTCGGGAGGCAGAGGCAGGCAGATTTCTGAGTTCGAGGCCAGCCTGGTCTACAGAGTGAGTTCCAGGACAGCCAAGGCTACACAGAGAAACCCTGTCTCGAAAAACCAAAAAAAAAAAAAACAAAAAACAAAAAAAAAAAAACCAAAAAAACAAAAAACCCCAAAACAACCCACCCGCCCCCCAAAAACAAAACAAAAAAAACCAACAACAACAACAAACCCAAAAAAACTATGGACCGAAGCAAGTGGGGCCCAGAGCGAGCAGGGCTGGAGCAAGAGGGAGAAGGGAAGGGGAAAAGAAAAAGAAAAAAAAAGAAATTGCTTTCCTACTCAAGACAGATCTATCTAATTGTAATAAATTTGCTGGAGGGTGAGGTGTGACCCTCTGCTGCCGTCCGTTCCTACAATGATGGCAAGGCGTGAGGCGCGATGGGAGCTGCTTCCTGCCTCATGGTTCCTATTCTCAGGGAAGGAAGTGGTGTGAGGGTGAGGGCTTCCTGGCTCCTTTCCTTCTTTAGCTTTCCTTCCAGGTTTGCCTTCCTGGCAAAATGGAAGACACAGGCAGGAAGTATGAAGAGAGGTTACACTGAGGGAAGCAAAAATGGCTGCACAGGGCCCTTCTCCAGTGCACTGGAGCCGCCACGGGAGCCGAGGGTCACCACCGCACAGGGCCGCTGTGCCCTCATTTCAGGAATGGCCCAAGGTGTCTTGACTTTCTTCTCTTGTTCATTTTAATTTTCAGCCTAATGTTCTTTAATTCAAAACACAACTCCATGAATTGAGGTCTTCACATACTAAATACGCTTTTAATTTTGATTTGACAGTTCAAAAACCTAATAATATAATATGGCAGAGCTCCTCCTAGTTTTGAAAGTTTTATGTTCTTCATATAACAGATTTTAATAAAGAAAACTTACGCTGTAAGGAATGGTTAGGTTACTAAAAGAGTTCAAGTGTGATGACTTATAAACTGGAAAAAATGTATACTATCTCCTTTTAGTCAACAACATGATTGCTCTTGCTGCAGTTACACTTGAAGACAAGCTTCTATTCCCTCCTACACGTGAGAGCCACCGTGAGGAAAGGGGACATAGCACGTGGCTGTCAGTGATTTACTCCGACAAGAAGGGCCTCTGACAAGAAGGGCCTTCGTGTGTGTGTGTGTGTGTGTGTGTGTGTGTGTGTGTGTGTGTGTCTCCATGGAGTCCAGAAGAGCCTGTCAGAGCCCCCTGGAGCTGGAGTTACAGGTGGTTGTGAGCCTTTTGTGTGGATGCCAGGAACCAAACCTGCTCTTCTGTAAGGTTTATTTCTTTCATATTTCAAATAATTGCACTACTCTCCCCACCCTTTCCCCCTCCCACACCCTCTTATCTACCCTTCTTTGCTCGCTTTCAAACCGATAGCCTCTTTTTTCCGTGTAAGTGTTTGCTCTGAAAGGCTACCGGAGTATACTGCAGTGGTGTTATTCAGAGTGAGCTAGAAATCATACCAAGTGGCATTTTGTCATCTACATTTCCCATCTCTGATTTGCTCCCTTTTCAAGCATTCACGTGTATACTTGCGCGCATAGGTGCACGCGCACACACACACATGCACACAAGACTAAGGACAACCTTAGCTTTGTTCCTCTTTAGGTCTGGTCCTCATGGCTTTTAAAACAAGGCCTCTCTTGTAGCCTGGGACTTGCCAATTAGGCTAGGCTGGCTGGCCAGCAAGCTTGCATTAGTCAGCCTGCCTCTCACTCCCCAGCTGGGATTATAGATAGGCACACGCAAGCCACCAAGCAAGCCCAGCTTTGGTTTTGGACATTAAACTAGGGCCTCATCCTTGAACAGCAAGAGTGTTATGTATGGGGGAGCTGTCTCCTCAGCCCCATGTTTTCTTTATTTTTCTAAATGTCCTTTTTTTCTTAATCGTCCTTTTCTTCATTATTAAGCACTATTGGTAGAATAAAAGGTTATCACTCCGATACTAAAATCTTCAGTTTTGAAGCTTGAGAATACCCTAAGCTAGTTAACAGTTCTGCTTCTCTCTCTCTCCCCCCCTCCCTCCACTCTCTCTCTCTTTTGACAAGCTCTCTTAAGTAGCCCTGGCCTGCCTCTGCCTCGCTGGTGGCACTAAAGCTGCGTGCTGCTCCACTCCGTGTTGACAGCTTCCCTCCTTGCGCTTACGTTTGCAGTAGAGCCCAAGCTCCTACAGGTTCCAGTAGTTCATGTGAAGAAACAGCTCCATTTATAATTTTGTAACAGTTTTCCAAGCTGGTATGAAATGGCATGGCATAGCTCATTGATGAGGAAAAGCTAAGATATAGACTTACTAGACACCATGTTTATTTGCTGACCCATCTTTTATGACCCACCATGTAGGTCACCTCTGCTTTGCCCCTCATCCATACATGGCTGTTCCATCGCTCCCTCCCTCCCTCCCTCCCTCCCTCCCTCCCTCCCTCCCTCCCTCTGCTTCCCTTCTACCTGAACCTCCTTCCTTCTGTCCTTCCTTTCCCTCTCTCCTTACTTCCCTTCTCTCCCCTTTCTTTCTTTCATCTATCTTGTAACCCAGTGCCAGGGAGACAGAGACAGATGGATTTCTGGTACTCAGTTGCCAGCCAGCCTCGTCTAGGTGCAAGCCCCAGGCCAGAGAGAGACCCCGAGGAATGCTCACTTTGGTGGTCAGTGCTAGGTGTGTCCAGTTCATACAAGAACCACTGCTACAAGAGTTGACGTTGTTCAGGCATTTCTTTTCAGTTTATTTTTTAAAGAAGTTTTGTGTTTGCTTGCTTATTTATTCTGTGTGTGCATGTATCTGTGTAGGGACATGCATGGCTTCGTGTTTGAGTGTGTGACGTGGCGTCCATGTGCAGCTCAGAGGGGAACTTGGAGGAGTCCTTTTCTCCTTCTACCATCTGAGTGAGGCCCAGGGATGCACGCAGATCACCAGACTTGCCAATGAGACCTTTGCCTGCTGATTTACTGTGGGCTCTTGAGTTTACTTTTATTCTCTATGTAGCCTTGTGTGTCCCGGGAACTTGCTCTGTAGACCAGGCTGGCCTCAGACTCACAGAGATCCCCTGCCTCTGCCTCCCAAGTGCCCACCATGCCTGACTTACTTTTTAATTTTCAAAGAGAGTTGAATAATAGAAGAAAGATGGCTAATGATAGTCTGATAACCATACTTCCAGGTTATCTGGGCTTCCAGGCTTGCTCTTTTCTAACTTTGCCTGTATTTACCTGCATTTCTTACCTTTCTTTGGCCACGGTAACTATAAACCATACTGTTCCTCATCTACTTCCTGTCTGTGTAGAGTCAGAGCTGTGGGTTCCACAGGAAGCTGGCTGCCACGGCACTGTTGGCGTAATGGCTCTGTGCGGTAGTGTCAAGTGAACAACAGCAGGCATTTTGTGCAACACGGAGCGGAGCGCCACACTCAGTGTGTCACTCTGGACAGGGACAGTACTGTCTGTAACCGATGGCCCAGGCTGGGAGCATTGTTCAGTGGTAGAGCTTTTACCTAGTGTGCAGGAAGCCTTGGGTTTGATGCCCAGCACTGCAGAGTATGAGGAGGGAGTCTCAGATTATAATCCCATTTTTCACCTCACCTTGTCAAAGGAATGCTTTGTCATCATTTATATGGTAGGAAACGGTGTAATCAATCTAAATAAAAGCTACAAATTTAGTAGCTCCCTGCGAATCTCCACACCTGGGTGGACTCTTCTGTACACTTAAGTTGGCTATAGCAGTCTAGAGTGGAGGGTAGGCAGGTCTTCTGATGAAGAGCAATCTGTTCATGAAAGTCTCTTCAGCCGGGCGTGGTGGCGCACGCCTTTAATCCCAGCACTCGGGAGGCAGAGGCAGGTGGATTTCTGAGTTCGAGGCCAGCCTGGTCTACAAAGTGAGTTTCAGGACAACCAGGGCTATACAGAGAAACCCTGTCTCGAAAAACCAAAAAAAAAAAAAAAAAAAAAAAAAAAAAAAGTCTCTTCAGCACTTGACAGAGCCTCTGTGTGTTCACGTCTTTGTGTATATACCCAGAAGTGGGGTTGCTGAATCTTACAGTAGATCTGTTTAATCTTTAATGGAGCCACCATTTGGTTTACAGTGACAGCAGCCATGCGCCAAGCTTCAGTTGCCCCAGCTCTTTACCTCGGCTTTTTCTTGGGTTACTTTTGGCTTTATGTCATCATTAGGCCTAAAACACCTTTGTCTGATTTCTTTCCTTTCCTTCTCTCTCCTCCCCTCCTCGTTTCTCCTCTTCTTTTTCTCTTTTCTTTCCTGACTCGTCCAGCAGGTCCAGTTATTCGAGGGTCTCGAGGGGACCTTCTCCTAAGGACCAAATGGGGGTAGAGAGAGACGAGGGCCTTGTGCGAATAACACAGAAACGTTCTGAGTTGCGTCAAAGCCCCAATGTATTAGCCAGGCCCATGTACAAGCAAAAGGGGAAGTACAGGTACTTATCAGCAGGAGGGGTGGGGCAATACAAGCAAAAGGAGAAGTACTTATCAGTGGGGGGGGGGGCAATAGAAATTTTTTCTTTTGGCAGCTACACGGGGAAGCAGGAACTTGGTGGTATCAGGATGTGGTCAGGACTTCAGCGATGACTTAGGACTGGAACAATCTGTGGTTGTTCTCGGAATCGGTGTGTCGGTGGCCCGCTTTTGACCCCCTTTTCTTCTCGGGGGGGAGAGGCCCAATTCAGAGATCAGGACAATTGTGTTGTCTTAATAGCTCCTAACATCTCCCCCGTTTTAATATTTTTATAAAGGCATATTGTATAATAAATTTGTAGCTACGTTTTTAACGACCACCTAAATGTCTGTTTGCTCACCGGGTGAGTCTCTAAAACCACGAAGGACACAAGGACAAGTCATCTATGAGGCTTGAATCAATGGTTCCAGTCTGTTGGGTATCACCTGAGCTAGCCAAGGGATTTAGGAACGAAGCAAGCTCCGTGGGTAGAGGTAGAGGTCTGATCCCCAGTGTGCAATGTTAGAGGCCATGTACAGATTGACTCTTAGGCCCATAGATTTTTACCCAGAGTAACCCTGACCTGTTCCCGTGAGGTTTTTCCTGAGGGAAGGACCCTAGGCACTCAACCTTCATGTAATCAGACATGCCTCTCAGAGACTGTCTAACAGCTTCCAGACTAATCTCTGTGCAGTACTTAGTCTTACAACTCTCACGGGTGACGGCTTCAAGTTCTAATTTTTTGATGTGTCTAGCCTGGGATGACTGTTTAGCTTCCAATGTGGCGAGAATGTATATTACCATGTCTGAAGCACAGACTACGGCAATCTATAAATGATTCGTGGCATGAGACTGATGGCCGAATTTAGGGGGAGGGGAATGATCTTACTTAAGCATTTTATGGAAATTGAGTCTCCCCCCCCCCTCCAGACGAGGGTGATGAAGCGGCATCTATGTCTGACTCTTTTCTAGTAACCTGCTTGTTATCGCCAACGTCCAGCTGATGGTAATGAACTGAAACAAATGCGCTTGAAAGAGATGAATCAATTTGAGATTTAACAAATCGGGTCAATTTCTGAAATGCCCAAGGACCGTAGGAGATCAATAATAGGAGTCCCAATAGGGGCCCTAAAAGGGAGGGCAACAAGGTCGAAAGCCAGGGGGAGGTTGAAAACCAGTTTTGGTAGTCCACCTTTCCCCTAGGCCATTGTAAATACTTGTGTATGGGTGTAACTCAGCTATCTATAGTTCTAAGTATCTACTCTGGTTCCTCTTTAGGTCTTAAACTTCCTTCTTCCTAGATGATGGTAAATTCCTGTGTAAGGCAATGACCTAGCTTTTATTAAAGTGATAGTGTAATGCCAGAAGCAATTCTGAATGTCACTGTATAGGCAACGTTCTTCCTGAATTCCAAGCCCATGGTCAGCTCAAGGACTTTCTAGGATGCTATATCCTGTCCTATGCTAAGACTACTACTTCTAAGACATCCTTTGCCTCCAAATTTTTACCTATATAATATGTTGCTCTGACAAAGCTATGGAAATATTCCTATGCTTATCATTAACAAAATGGGCAGTATGTAGCTGTTGAACTAAGGCTGTGGTAGATACCTTTTTAAAGTTTGCATTTTCAGATTTTTAAACCAAGGATCATTTTCTAACTCTAATAGGCAGCAAAACATAAGCAGGTCTCTTACAAAAACATAACAGTAGATTCCTTATCTAAATCAGGATCTACACAGTTAGTTAACTGACAAGAATTACAGTGAATATAAAAAGACCTCCCAAGAGTTAAGAGATCTTAACTCTTAAAATTATCTAACAATAAGCATATAGGTAAGGTACACAAACTTTCATCGCTATAAGGAGCTGGCCTGAATGGCCAAAAACAGTGTCTCTGACGAAAGCATCTTGTACATTCTCTGTACCAGTCTTTTTGCCTCACGAGTCAGCTTTTTTAGTTGTTTGTATTTTAAGTTGGCACCAGGTTGGTACTCCTTGCTGCAGCCCATGGTGGAGATATGAAGTTTCTTTATCTGTTTGTAAGTGGCTGCTCTCCGATTTCTCCTCTTTTGTGCACTCAACACAGCTTTCTGGTCACCACTGTCAGGGTACTCACAGGTCACAGGTCAGCCTGTCATATTGGAAGCTAGCATGTTCTTGTAGAATTCTGTGGAAAAAACAGAAACATTCCCCCTTTTCCCCATATTAAGTATCTGAACAGGATCATGGCATGTGCCAATAAGTGGATCCTTTTTATCTGCCCTAGACACTATTATATCCAGTTTTTTGTTTTTTGTTTTTAAATAAAAATGTGACTTAAATAATGTGCACAGGGATATAATTCCCCCCTTCTTTGTTTTTAAAGAAGCTATAGTTTTTAAAGTTTTACAATACCTTGTCTTTGAGAATTATAAAATATCTCAGTAACATGTGTAACATTAAATTGTTGACAAAACATCTCAAATCTTTGGCTGTAATAGCCAGTTTTAATTTGATTTAGAGCACCAAGCAAGCAAAAAAAAAAAAAAAACCAAAAAAAACATCAACACAGGCAATGACTAACTATACTTTTAGTTGCTTTTCTTATTAAAGTAGTTGTAATTAGAAAGACTAAAAAGGTATCAATAGTCATATGTGCATATTTTATTTTTTTTAAATTAAAAATGAGTATCCATTTGCAATAATTGATTAAGTATAAGTCCTCGAGAATTAACACCAATGTGTGGAACAGGTAGAAACTGAGGACACTGAGAGCAAATCTTTACAATATGACATTTATTTATTTATTTATTTATTTATTTAAAGTACCAAATTATTATTTTAAGCCATTACTAATTTGATGATGCAAAGAATGAGATTATATGGCCAATTATTTTTGTATAAGATCCATAATCTACCTGGGATATAAATCTAGCGTGGCATTGCCTTAAGAGGTCTTTTCCAGGCAATCTTCAACATTTTAAAACACCATCTACAGCACATAACTTAATTATCTGTGCTGAAGCAGGCGGAAACTCAAAAGAATAAACATGTGATCTAATTCACATATACTTTTCTCCCATAGAAGGGTTGTTTTTAATTACAGTAAATGGGATGTATGCATGCATGAATTTATAGAAGATACAAAAGCATGTATATAAGCAATTTTTAACTTATTTTTAGGATGAGTATCAATTTTATTTAAAATGATGGTATGTAATAGGTCAAATATCAATATTTTGCAATAACCAATTGCTGTTTGGAACAAGGAATTCTTTAATTAGCACCACAGCAGCTTTATAATAGGATGTTAAAACTTTAAGGTGAAGAAGGATGATTTTACATTAATGTTTTTTTCTTGCCAAAGAATAGCTGTGGACACATTTAATAACAATAACTAGAATATGTAGCTAATATTTGATTACCACTAATTATAATCGATACCAATAGATTATAGAAGTTTCCTCTACTTTCTGTTAAAGCCTTTTTGGTTCTCACCAGTTAATTTGAATCTCACTTGATAGCACCTAACAAAGGTTTAGGTTCTCCTGTAGTGAATTTAAGGTGAGGTCTTTAGCCAATTAACATCTCTTGGAAGCTATTGAAAATAAAATTTTGAAGCAAATTTGTACCACAATTTTCCAGTATAACTAAAACCCTAAATATTAAAAATACTCTTTCTTAAAGATGATTACTCTTATAATTATCTTAATTACAATATATGGGTGAGTTAAAAATCTTAAGCTTACCATCAAATTGCAAACTGCAGTCAATGGGACACTGGCAATTTTAACCATAATTTTTAAGTTTCCATTGCAATATTAGAATATATCTATAACTTTTGGAAAGCAAGACCCAATATTGCCTCTGAATTTCATGGAGCAACAATTATTCTCCAGAACTTTAAATTTCCCTTTAGAGGCACTGGCTAATAGAATACTTTTCACTTAGGAAACAATATATACTGAAAGATTTAAACTTTGTTTCTTGTATTGAAGCAGACAATAAAAATTTCTTACATATTGTAAAGCTATGTTAGCCATACCTACAGGCAAAATTATCTAGTGATCACCAGTTTACTGAAAGCAAAACTCTTTGAATTTAAGCATTATTTTAAACATCTGAATAGATCTGTAACAAAGCTAAAAAGAAATTCCCTTGAACACAGGGGAAACTTTCTCAGGCACTGTTTGCAAGATAAAAGAAGGTTACAAGCTTTTTTGGGCCTGCCTTGAGCCCTGCATTAACTCAAATGTAAAATATTTTTTAATCTGAGCATTTTGGCCTTCCTGTAATAAGGACCGATTTTAGAGGAACAATTTAACTGTCTATGCCTCTAATTTTTGATACTCTTTCTTAAAGATGATTACTCTTATAATTATCTTAATTACAATATATGGGTGAGTTAAAAATCTTAAGCTTACGATCAAATTGCAAACTGCAGTCAATGGGACACTGGCAATTTTAACCATAATTTTTAAGTTTCCGTTGCAATATTAGAATATATCTATAACTTTTGGAAAGCAAGACCCAATTTTAAACAATTTATTCTCTTTAAAAACAATACTAGAAACATCACTATCACGTTACGAAGTTTGGCTGCCAATTCATGAATGCATGACAGTGCAAATTTTAATGTTCCATTAAGGAGACATTGTTTTGGGGCTGGTGAGATGGCTCAGTGGGTAAGAGCACCCGACTGCTCTTCCGAAGGTCAGGAGTTCAAATCCCAGCAACCACATGGTGGCTCACAACCATCCGTAACAGAGATCTGACTCCTCCTTCTGGAGTGTCTGAAGACAGCTACAGTGTACTTATAATAAATATAATAAATAAATCTTTAAAAAAAAAAGGAGACATTGTTTTAAAATCTTATCTCTATAAGTCTACTTTTTAGGATAAGAATTACATAAAATATTATCTCAATTTAGAAGTATCTTTAGGGGACTAGTTTTCTGGGCTGGTTTATGCCAGGTGCTTTTGTTTGAAAATGACTCTAGCCCTGAGTTACTACTTTTAAGCTAACTTTGTAACCAGTGTTATACCTTTTTAATCATACCTAAATAACTTATAAGCCAATTCTCTATGACCAAGATATGCAGATCATATTTATACCTTTAAGACCAATCAAAAACCAAATGAAGTGGCTACGCGAATCTTATAAGTTTAGATCAATCAAAGAATTTTACTTTTTATAGCTATACTTATAAAATAAAAAAGCAATTTGTCATTTGTTAAACACAATAATCACAAAATTGCAAAGAATGTTTAGGAAAAACAACTATCAGTTTATTTGCCTTAGAATTAAGAGGTTGCAGACTCCTTTTCTTTAAAAACAAGTTTTTCAGCAGGACCTCTCTTGCTGTGCTTGATTTTTGGCTAAAGGGAGGGGCCTTTCTCAGCCTCCGTTGTGCAAACTGAGAGTGATTCAGCAGGTAAAGTTTTAACCATTTTTTTTTCAACATGAAACATAAAACAGTCATTCAGAGAACAAAACAATCATTCAGACAACGAAACAAAAAACATACAGGAATTGACACGTGATTGGTGCACCAAACATAGACAATAGAAAGAGGGTAGAGAACTTCTCCTGTAGGGGCCAGAGAGAATAGAACAGGGCGTCCCCCGATTTCTCTTTGTCCCTGGGAGAGTTCTAAAATCCATTTCTCTATTTCTTCCTTTCCTTTCTTGATTGTAAGAGGCAGCTTGTCAAACCAAGATTAAAATCCAAAATTTTCTAACAGCTTCTGGCAAGCATCCAAAACTTTTAATTTATTTAATCTGAGGGCAAATTTTTGAGAAAATACACAATCTCTATACACTAAATGTCTCAAATAGCCTAAAAGTTTACCATGCTGAATCTTTTTTTTTTGAAGCCATCATCAGTCCACACTTAGTCAAATATTTTATAGCCATCTGCAAAAACGCTATTTTTTGCAACCAACAAAAACACCATTGACAAAATGAATTATATATGTTTTAGGAAATGATTTCTTAACTTCTAATAAAACCTAATCTATGAATTTTTTGACACAATGTAGAATCGGGGAGTTGTAAATAAGGTAACAGTAAGAATTGAGCTATATTTTGACCTTTATGAAGTCTCTTTAAAACCCATTTTTATTTACTCTAAATGTGTTATTGCAAATCTCTAGCATGGGCCTCGGCGGAAGCATGTCTGGGCCCAACACACAACTTCTTACCCCAGAGAAGTCTGTCAAGGTAAGCTGAACTGACTCAAAGGGAAGCTGCCTAGCATCTGAAAGCAGGGTAAAATTTTCAAATAAGGCTATGCCCTCATAAAAGGGCGGGGAAGCAGAAAAGCACATCCAGCAATCTTCAAATTCTGATACATTATCTCTTTGTGTCTTATCCATCAAGGCTAAAGCAGAAGCATTCAATATAGACCACAGTAAATCAGTGGAAGAGGCCCCCCCCACCTTCATCTAGGCCCATCTAGGCCTGGGTTTATCCAGGTCTGAGTGTTTGGCCACGGGCAGGCCTGCAATGGCAGAGTGTTCTTGCTCAGACCTGCCACCTTAGGTCGCAGAAGCCCCGAAGGCCCAACTTTGGCCTTCAGGTCTAGCGGGTGGCTGCCTCGAGGGCGAGGGCTCCTTGCGTCTGCAGGATAGGGACCGAGGCTGCTCTCGGGCCCCTCGGGCTCACCTGGCACGGGCTGAGGCCATGAGGGACTTGGGGCGAAGAAGGCCGCACTCTCTCTGTGCTCTCTGCTGGAACCCTGCACAATCTCCTATGGGGGTTAGGGGGTTGTCTGCAGTTGTTATCAGGGGAGACGGGCCTCGCAGGGGGGCCCTCTGGCCGTTTCCCTGGACCGCAGTTACTAGGGTGCTCTGTCTTTGTGTAGGGCATTCTCTAGCAAAATGTCCAGGTTGCTTGCATCTATAGCAAGTTTTTTCTCCTATATTTAGTTGTAGAGCAGCCCTAATGGCCAGGTTAATAGACTTAGAAACTTGTTGAGAAAACACATCTACCTCATTTCAAAGCTTGATCATACCATTTATATCTAAACTCTTGGTTTTACTTCTCAGGGCAGCCCTAAACTCTGACTTCCAAGTTAAATATTGGCCTTTAGTGAAGACAGACTGAACAACTTTATTTCATTCATTGGGTATCAAGTAGCCTTCTCCTGATAAACCTTCTAATATTGATACTGTGAACGGGGCATCGATAATCGATGACTGACAATTCGCTGGCGACTTAGTTTCGCTTTTGCGAGATGGCAATCGGGAGTTTTCTAAAAAATCTTCAGTGAGGGCTAGGAGGCAAGCACCTTCTCCACCCTCTTCTGCCTGTTTAAGGAGATCTCTGATGATTCCCCAATTGCTAAAAAGGACTCAGGGACATCTTCTCCTTGTTTTATTAAACTATTGATTTCTTTGCCTACTTTATTCTAAGTTAAAGGGTGTATTTCAGAACCATTCAATACCAGCCATGGACATCTCTCGTCCACAAAACAAAAATATTTTATTAAATCCTTTTTTTAAAACTCTTATTCCTCTCTCCTTAAGAGAACCATTCATCTCTTGAATAAAGACTGCCTCTTTGGACAGAACCTTCCCCATAGTTAATGGGACAACAACTGAATGCCTAGGCTTACCTCCCTACGTCCGCAACACTCAAGCGAAGTGGCGGGGAACTGTCTCACTGTCTGTGCAGTACCTCTTTAATCCGTTGTCTAGAGGGTGGTCGTACCTCGTGCCTCATGTCGGGCGCCACTTGACCCGTCCAGCAGGTTCAGTTATTCGAGGGTCTCGAGGGGAACTTCTCCTAATAACCAAATGGGGGGGGGGTAGAGAGAGACGAGGGTCTTGTGCGAATAACCACACGAAAACTGTTCTGGATTGCATCAAGACCCCAATGTACTGCGAAAGGCCCAAGGCTTAAATGCACAAGCAAAAGGGGAAGTACAGGTACTTATCAGCGGGAGGGGTGGGGCAATACAAGCAAAAGGAGAAGTACTTATTAGTGGGAGGGGGGCAATAGAAACTTTTTCTTTTGGCAGCTACACAGAGAAGCAGGAACTTGGTGGTATCAGGGTGTGGTCAGGACATCAGCGATGACTTAAGGCTGGAACAATCTGTGGTTGTTCTCGGAATCGGTGTGTCGGTGGCCCGCTTTTGACCCCCTTTTCTTCTGGGGGGGGGGAGGCCCAATTCAGAGATCAGGACAATTGTGTTGTCTTAATAGCTCCCAACACTTTCCCCTCCCTCTTTCTCTTCTTCCCTTCTTTTCCTCCCCTCTCCCTCCCTGTTCCCTTTCTTCCTGCCTCAGCCTTCCAGGTGCAGAGGTGATAAGCCAGATACCTTTTCCTGTTTTTGAAGCCCACAGGACAACAATTAAAATGTATTGTTTGTATGCAGGGTGGGGAGGTGGGGAGGTGGGGGTGGGGTGGGGAGGTGGTGCAAACCTTAATTCCTGCACTTGGAGGCAGAGGTAGGCAGATCTCTGAGTTAGAGACCAGCCTGGTCTACAGAGTGAGTTCCAGGACAGCCAGGGAAACACTGTATCAAAAAAACAAAAACAAAAACTAACAAAAAATTTGGTGTGATGTCAGTAGTAATTTAAATGACATACTGTTTTCTGAACAGCCTTAACTGTGTGTTAATTGAAGTAACTAAGAATTTTAAGCTGATTCCTAATAGTCTGAAATGAATGAAAATAAGAGAGTGAGTTAGGCATGGGTAGCTCTTACCAAAGAGGGCGGGGTCGAAGCTAGAGGATTCTTCATCTTGTTTGAATCTTGCCTAAAAATAACTTAACACAGTTTCATTCTTTAAAAATGTATCTCTGAAAACTTATGACTGGTCAGAGTACAGAGTATAAGGGACTGTTGAATGTTCAGCAATAAAGGGATATTTATATCACTTCCTCCAAAGCCCAAGGCATATCTTGGAGGAAGGACAGAAGTGGTGTGGATTTTTGGGCGCAGCCTGCCTGCTACACTTTTGACCTCATGACAGCTGTGATAACGTCCACAAAATGTATCCAAGATTGAGCCTGCTGTGCTGTCGTGGGAGCGGGAGGGAGGGGCTCATGGCCCCCATCCCTCCCTGAGGACAGATGTAGTTAATAGCTAATGGGGGGGATGTTTTCTTTAGTGGGATAGTCACAGTTAGCTTCCCATGCTCCTATTGGTCCATTACAAAAGGGGGGGGGTGGCCGGAGAGACAGCTCAGGGTTAAGAGAAGGGGCGGTTCTTGATCATCAGGTGGGAGGTAGCTCAGTACAGTGCTTACAGGGCACACAGGAGGACTTGAATCTGTCTTGAGCTCTGGCTTGCACTGTAAAGTCCAGCACTTGAGAGGCAGCATGAGAGGCCCACGCCTTAAACAACAACAAGCATGGTCTTAGCACAGCTAACTAGAAAACGAATTCCAACTTAGAGTTTGTGAGGGGGTGCAGAGGCCTGTGTGCTCACGTGGTTGTGAACCCGAGTCCAGCCTTGGATATCATTCCTCAGGAGTCATCCACTTCGGGTTTTGAGACAGTCTTTCATTGTCCTGGAGCTCCTTCACAAGGCTAAGCTGGTTGACCAGCAAGCTCCAGCGATCTGCCTCTCTCTGCTTCTCCAAGACTGGGATTATAAATATGTCTGGCTTTTTGAAAATGAGTTCTGGGATTGGAGAGCCAGCTCGGTGGCTAACAGGATTGGCTGCTTTTTCAGAGGACCCAGGTTCACTTGCCAATACCCACATGGCAACTTTTAACTATCCATAACTCCAGTTGTAGGGGATCCAACATACTTTTCTGGCTTCCACGAGCATTGAGCTATCTCCCTAGTCTCCTAACTCTTTGGGGCTTGGTTATGGATGGATTCTGGATTTATGAGCCAAGATGTGGGGGTGTACTAGGGCCTTCACAAACAGACCCTGCATTTAAACCATCCTGATGTTGTCCACTGTGTCTTTCCCTTCTGCTCCCTCCCCACCCCCTTTCCTCCGCTTACCCCTCTGGTTCTGCGATTACAACATGCGCCACCACACCCAGTTTACTTTATATACTTGATTTTTGTTCATTGGCATGCTGGATCAACTCAAATAGTGTTGATGGGATGAGTGCACAACTGCCATTTGATTCCTCTCTAGTTTTATGTTTGCTGGTGTGTCGTTAGGAGAACAATTAACAAGCTAGTAAGAGTCCTTTTCTAAGATAGGCTATACATTGATATTTTGCTCTAAGAGTGTCCCCCATGTCCTAAGAGATTGGTGTCTTGGTGTCACCCTGCTGTCACTGATAGGTCTTTGGTGCAGGGGGAGTGCACTGCAGCCTTCAGATTGCATCGTTTGGCTAATGTGCAGTGAGTCTGAGGAGGCGTCCAGGTGCCTGTGCTTTGGCTCTATAGGGTCTTCCTCTTTCTACACTGCATCTCTTTCTACACTGCATCTCTTTCTACACTGCATCTCTCTCAGTTGGTAAGGATAACTGAGAACTAACCATGTTGTGTAGTCATCTGGAAGACTGAGGCTTACACATGCTGAGTTTGTGTAAGTGTCCGAGATTTTTTTTTGTGTGTTAACAGAGGTTTTATCTAAACAGATTCACAGTTTATTGGTAATGGCTAATGATTTCCCTTAAAAACTACATGGGCTCCAGTCATGTTCTCTTTCACGCCTGTCCTCAGATCTTATCAGAACTTAGAACTTGATCTTCCTTAACAACTAGGAGGTATTTGGAATGAGGGTAGAAATTAAGCTCTAAATGAAACTTTAACTAAAATACATACATTTGTAATAATAGGAAAAGAATTTGGAATATACTATCACATTTCAATGTTTTTTATACTCCCTTTGTCAGAATTTCCCCTATCACTTGCTTTGCTGCGATTTTAATTCCCAAACTACTCCCAAGTGGGTTTCAGGAATCAGGAATCCTGAAGCCATCTGTGAGGGATCTTAGGCCTTAGTCTAGACCGTTGAAGCCCACCTTACATTTTAGCATAAGAGTCCTCAGAAGGTAGCCATGCACATCAGAATTTGAGAAGCACGTTAATCTTTTCTGGGCATTGCCTCTCACAGAATTGAAGCATTCAGCGTCGATGCAGGGGTGCAGCGGTAGATGTAATTCTCTGCCTACCAGGTCAATAGCCAGCATCTCACACACACATGCACACACGCACGCTGTGTCACATGCGTCACATAATTATATAGTCACAGTTTAGTAAAAACTTGAAAAAAAGAATAACTCATTGGAGTTATTGGTTTTATTTACCTTGCTGATTGAGTTTCATTTGCTGAATACAGACTTGAACATAGTGTTGGTAACACAAACTTGGATACATTGCTTAATAAATCACACCTCCAATCTGGGAACATCAGTCAGTGGATGCATTCATGAAATTCAGAGTCAAGAGTACGTATGTGGCAGTCTAGGAGACAAATTACTTGTATTTGTTGTGAATTAATTGTTATTAGAGATGCCCCATATCTCTAACAACATCACAGGCAGTTACTTGCTTATGACATTTTGGGGGGCTTACAGATTTAAGGTAGGATAACTAAGAAAGAGGTGAAGGATTATAGAATACTCTTAATATGCTTGGCATATTGCTACTTTCCTCAAAATATACTTTAAAATATAAACAGTTGAGAGCACTTGCTGCTCTGGTAAAGGACCTAGGTTTGGTTCCAGTACCTCTATGGTGGTTGGCAACCATCTACGACTTCAGTTCTAGGGCATTCAATGTTCTTCTGTCCATTGTAGGATCCAGGCACACAACGTACACATGCATACATGCAGGCAATCACTTAAGTACATAAAAATACTTTTTTTTTTTTTTTTTTTTGGAGACAAGGTCTCACTGTATAGCTCTGACTATCCTGGAACTCACCATGTAGACCAGGCTGACCTTGAACTCACAGAGATCTACCTGACTCTGCCTCCTAAGTGCTGGGATTGAAGGTGTGTGCCACCACACCGGATAAAAATAATTTTTTTTTAACTTTCATTTTATGAGTAACTCAAAATATAGTTACATATGAGCTATCTATGTAGTGGAAATTTCCAAGTAGTTTCTAAATCATGATTAATTATATGAGGGAAAAAGTAGTTAGTCTTGGATGAATAGAATACATAGATTATGGGTTGGAGAGATGGCTCAATGGTTAAGAGCACTAACTGCTCTTCCGAAGGTCCTGAGTTCAAATCCCAGCAACTACATGGTAGCTCACAACCATCTGTAATGAGATCTGACATCTTCTTCTGGTGTGTCTGAAGACAGCTACAGTGTACTTAGATATAATAATAAATAAATCTTTTTTAAAAAGAATACATAGATTATATCAGGGTTGAATTTATTTTTCTCTTATATTCTTTCAGATTCATCAGGATTCATTTTTGATTTGCAGTCCAATACTGTCCTGGCCCAGGGAGGAACCTTTGAGAATATGAAGGAGAAGGTAAGCCCACTTACTATGGATATTTGAATATTATAGGAAAATGTTTTAATATAAACAGTGAATGTTACAAATGCATTATGAAAATGAAATCTGCTGGGCATAGTGGCCATGCCTTTCTCTCCAGTACTTGGAGACCGAGGCTGGTGGATCTCTGAAACCAGCAATCTGGTCTACATAGCAAGTTCCAGGCCAACCAGAGCCACATTGTGGGAGAGGATGTGGGGAGAAGAAAATGGGATCCTAGGAGCAAAGTAAAATGCCACTATGTAATTGGGATGATGACCATGGCGTCCCTGAGGAAGCAAGCAGCTCATCAAAATGTGTAGAAATGCTTTTCTTTTTTTTTTATCTCCACACATGTTTCTTCTGAATTCTTTGAAGACATTCAGTATCAATGCTATTACTAATATTCATGTGACTGAGAATGCAGCTCCTTTCTTCGTTGTCTCTTTATTTTCTGAGACAGGGTATCTCCGTGTAGCCTTGGCTGTCCTGGAACTTAAGACTAGGCTGGCCCCCAACTTAAGGAAATACAGACTCAGAGACCAAAATGTTAATGGTTTTTTTTTAATTAACAGGTATTAATTATACACAATAATGGACTAAAGTATAAAGGGTAGGAGAAGAATCCACGTCTAAAGTTCTATAACAATGTTGTATTTGGACTGAAGATGTCAGTGTGTGAGCTGCAGCCTCTGGGAGGACCTAGGAGCCGTGGCTGGCCAGGGGCAGGAGCTCATGTAGCCCCTGGATCCCCAGCTCTACCATTGTCTACCCAGACCACCCTTAGCACTTCCTTAAGACATAATCCATCACACATTGTACAGAAAGACAAATACAACTGAAAAGGAAGAAAATACAATCATCTACCCAGAAAAATCCATGAAAACAACAAATGATTAGGACAAACAAGAGTTTATCCAAAAAGGAATAAAGAAAACAAGAAAAAAAAAAAAACCCTCATTGAAATTGCTGGCTTTAAAATAGATACATAATAACAAAATATTTGGGGCTGGAGAGAGAGCGCAGTTGTTTAAGTTTTATGTATTTATTTTATGTATATGAGCGTTTGGCCGGCGTGGACACAGTCGAGCCAGAAGAGAGCACCGTGGACACAGAAAGCGGGGTGTAGCCCTGCATGCTTGCATCCCTAGCACTGTCAGTGCGCATAAGGGACCCCTGGAGCTTGCAGGCCAGCCAGCTCCCCAGCCCAGGGCAGCCAGTGTCTCAAAACAAGGATGGGTGCCTGCACGCATGTGTTCTCATGTACCTGCATACACAGGTACATGTGAATGTTCCATTGTTTGTTTATTTACTTATCTGTGTATTTAATGTGGATGGGTGTGTGCGTATGTGCATGTCTGTGCAGCGTGTGCTCGCAGTGTCTGCGGAGACCAGGCCAATGTTAGGCACCGTGTGGGTGCTGGTCGAAGAGCTACCCGTGCTCTCAACCACCAAGCCATCTCTCCAACCCCTATAAACTATATACATATACATATATATTTCTTTTTTTTTTTTTTTTTTTTTTTTAAAGATTTATTTATTTATTGTAAGTATATTGTAGCTGTCTTCAGACACTCCAGAAGAGGGAGTCAGATCTCGTTAAGGATGGTTGTGAGCCACCATGTGGTTGCTGGGATTTGAACTCTGGACCTTCGGAAGAGCAGTCGGGTGCTCTTACCCACTGAGCCATCTCACCAGCCCCCTTTTTTTTTTTTTTTTAACATATATATTTCATTTAAAAAAATATAATGTCTAACAAAATCACACATCTGCCAGGCACGATGGCATATGCCTTTAGTCACAGCACTCAGGAGGCAGAGGCAGGCAGCAGCATCTTTGAGTTTGAGGAGCAAGTTCTAGGCCAGCCAAAGCTACACAGTAAGACCCAAATAAGCATAAGCCAGTTTATAGAGCAGTTTGGAATTATCAGTAAGCGCTGATCATAGGCTCTGTGCCATTCAGAGTTCTGACAGTTACACAGAAAGAAGACCCTACATTGCACTGTTCGCGGCACTGAGGCGTCAGCCACAGACAGACACACACTAGTCCAGGATTGGCGCTCCAGAGTGAGTGCTGGCTTTGCATGAACAGACCCCGGGGTTTACCTCTAGCACTGCAAAAACAAAACAAGAAACCAGCAAACAAAACTGTCCAACTATCTACCAGCCAGGAGAGCGAGGGAGTTAGTGTATTGTACGGTAGGAATGCCATACACTGTGTGATAATCCATGAGGAGCAGGTGTATGTTAACTGTGTGAGTGACGTGTACAGTGTGTGTTAACTGTGTGAGTGACATGTACAGTGTATGTTAACTATGTGAGTGACATGTACAGTGTATGTTAACTGTGTGAATGACATGTACAGTGTGTTAACTGTGTGAGTGACATGTTCAGTGTGTGTTAACTATGCGAGTGACATGTACAGTGTATGTTAACTGTGTGAGTGACATTTTCAGTGTGTTAACTGTGTGAGTGACATGTTCAGTGTGTGTTAACTATGCGAGTGACATGTACAGTGTATGTTAACTATGTGAGTGACATGCACAGTGTGTGTTAACTGTGTGAGTGACATGTACAGTGTGTGTTAACTGTGAGTGACATGCACAGTGTGTGTTAACTGTGTGAGTGACATGTACAGTGTGTTAACTGTGTGAGTGACGTGTACAGTGTGTGTTAACTGTGTGACATGTACAGTGTGTGTTAACTGTGTGACATGCACAGTGTGTGTTAACTGTGTGAGTGACGTGTACAGTGTGTGTTAACTGTGTGACATGTACAGTGTGTGTTAACTGTGTGACATGCACAGTGTGTGTTAACTGTGTGAGTGACATGCACAGTGTGTGTTAACTGTGTGAGTGACATGCACAGTGTGTGTTAACTGTGTGAATGACATGTACAGTGTGTTAACTGTGTGAGTGACATGCACAGTGTGTGTTAACTGTGTGAGTGACATGCACAGTGTGTGTTAACTGTGTGAGTGACATGCACAGTGTGTGTTAACTGTGTGAGTGACATGTTCAGTGTGTGTTAACTGTGTGAATGACATGTACAGTGTATGTTAACTATGTGAGTGACATGCACAGTGTGTGTTAACTGTGTGAGTGACATGTACAGTGTGTTAACTGTGTGAGTGACATGCACAGTGTGTGTTAACTGTGTGAGTGACATGTACAGTGTGTTAACTGTGTGAGTGACATGCACAGTGTGTGTTAACTGTGTGAGTGACATGTACAGTGTGTTAACTGTGTGAGTGACATGCACAGTGTGTGTTAACTGTGTGAGTGACATGTTCAGTGTGTGTTAACTGTGTGAATGACATGTACAGTGTATGTTAACTATGTGAGTGACATGCACAGTGTGTGTTAACTGTGTGAGTGACATGTACAGTGTGTTAACTGTGTGAGTGACATGCACAGTGTGTGTTAACTGTGTGAGTGACATGTACAGTGTGTTAACTGTGTGAGTGACGTGTACAGTGTGTGTTAACTGTGTGAGTGACATGTACAGTGTGTGTTAACTGTGTGACATGCACAGTGTGTGTTAACTGTGTGAGTGACATGTACAGTGTGTGTTAACTGTGTGAGTGACATGCACAGTGTGTGTTAACTGTGTGAGTGACATGTACAGTGTGTGTTAACTGTGTGAATGACATGTACAGTGTGTTAACTGTGTGAGTGACATGCACAGTGTGTGTTAACTGTGTGAGTGACATGCACAGTGTGTGTTAACTGTGTGAGTGACATGCACAGTGTGTGTTAACTGTGTGAGTGACATGCACAGTGTGTGTTAACTGTGTGAGTGACATGCACAGTGTGTGTTAACTGTGTGAGTGACATGTTCAGTGTGTGTTAACTATGCGAGTGACATGTACAGTGTATGTTAACTATGTGAGTGACATGCACAGTGTGTGTTAACTGTGTGAGTGACATGTACAGTGTGTTAACTGTGAGTGACATGCACAGTGTGTGTTAACTGTGTGAGTGACATGTACAGTGTGTGTTAACTGTGTGAGTGACATGCACAGTGTGTGTTAACTGTGTGAGTGACATGCACAGTGTGTGTTAACTGTGTGAGTGACATGTACAGTGTGTGTTAACTGTGTGAATGACATGTACAGTGTGTTAACTGTGTGAGTGACATGCACAGTGTGTGTTAACTGTGTGAGTGACATGCACAGTGTGTGTTAACTGTGTGAGTGACATGCACAGTGTGTGTTAACTGTGTGAGTGACATGCACAGTGTGTGTTAACTGTGTGAGTGACATGCACAGTGTGTGTTAACTGTGTGAGTGACATGTTCAGTGTGTGTTAACTGTGTGAATGACATGTACAGTGTGTTAACTGTGTGAGTGACATGCACAGTGTGTGTTAACTGTGTGAGTGACATGTACAGTGTGTGTTAACTGTGTGATTGACATGCACAGTGTGTGTTAACTGTGTGAGTGACATGTACAGTGTGTGTTAACTGTGTGAGTGACATGTACAGTGTGTGTTAACTGTGTGATTGACATGCACAGTGTGTGTTAACTGTGTGAGTGACATGTACAGTGTGTGTTAACTGTGTGAGTGACATGCATAGTGTGTGTTAACTATGTGAGTGACATGCATAGTGTGTGTTACCGATATGAGGCGCAGGTACATGTTAGTTATATGAAGAAATGCTCTGACAAAGTTAAAAATAAGCATGCATGATGAATAACAATATTAGTATAAGTATATATTGCCTGTGGAGATACACATACATCGTGAAAATGCAAATATATTAAAGTTAAATCAAATTCTGAGTAGAGATTTCTGGAGAGAGAAATGGGATTTAACGGGTGTTCACTGGCTTTGTTTGAGTTGTCTTGTGTTATTAAGCTGGATATTCACCAGTTGTCCATTATGTCTTATGCACCTAAAATAGCTTATAATGATTGAGATGCTTTCTATAAGCCACCTCTGTAGAGTTTTCACACATCTGAATGACATGGAAAAAGACAGGCGTGAATAATGCTGTGCAGGAATCTCAGCTGTGGGGCTGGACAAAGAGCTCAGTAGGTAAGGGCAACTGCTGTGCGCATGGGGACTTGACCTCAGATCCACAGAACCCACAGACAACCCCCAGGCAGACAGACCTGATAGACCTACGACCTCAGCAGTGTGACAGGCAGAGACAGGAGATCACTGGAGCCATGTGGCTGGCAGCCTCGCTCTAGGTTCAGTGAGATACCCTGTCTCAAGGAAATAACATGGAGACTTTGAGTAGAACAGTCAGTGCCCTCTGGCTTCTGCAGCATGCATGGGTGCTTACGTACACACATGTATTCATATATACCATACATTTCTACTTTGTCTATAGTATAGTGACGAACCACTGATGCTAACTTCATAGATGGTACCTAAATTAAACTTTTCTCTCTTCCTTCTTTCTTTTTTTTTTTTTTTTTTTTTTGGTTTTTTGAGACAGGGTTTCTCTGTATAGCCCTGGCTGTCCTGTAACTCACTCTGTAGACCAGGCTGGCTTCGAACTCAGAAATCCGCCTGCCTCTGCCTCCCGAGTGCTGGGATTAAAGGCATACGCCGCCACCACGCCCGGCTTCTTTTTCTTTTTCTCTCTCTTTCTTTCTTTCTTTTTCTTTTTCTTTTTCTTTTTTTTCTTTTTTTTTTTTTTTTTTTTTTTTTTGAGACTGGGTTTCTCTGTAGCCCTGGCAGTCCTGGAACTCAGGCTGGCCTCAAATTCACAGAGATCTACCTGTCTCTGCCTCCCATGCTGTGATTAAAGGACTATACTGCCTTACCCAGCACTTTCTAACTTTAAAAATATAGAAATAAAAATTATTACTATTTGTGTGTGTGTGTGTGAGAGAGAGAGAGAGACAGAGACAGAGAGAGACACAGAGAGGAAGAACACAGATAAGTACCAGGTGGCTTATGTGGAGGTCAGAGGACAACTTGGAGAGTCAGTTTTCTCCTTCACCATGGGCTCTGGAGATTGACCTCAGATTCCCACGCTATTGCAAATGTTTCTAGTCACTGACTGTCTCTTGGTCCCTTTTATTTCTATAAATGCTCTGTGTTTTAAATTTCAAAATTAAGTTTTCATGTGGTGCTACTATTTTTCTACTTACTATTCCTGGCATGACGGTTGGATGCGTTCTTCCTGACATTAAGCAGTGATCATATTGTGAACTGCACTGGCACTATTATTCACCCTGCTGTAGTCTGCTGCCCGGTGACCTGCCTGTGCCCTCTTTTGCAGATAAACGCGGTACGTGCGATAGTTCCCAATAAGAGCAACAATGAGATCATCCTGGTCTTGCAGCACTTTGACAACTGTGTGGACAAAACAGTGCAAGCGTTCATGGAAGGTAACGCCAGTTCCCTCAGTGTAGACTCTGGAACCTGAGCCGCAGCGCAGTCTCCGGACGGCGCTGCATACTGTGGTCTTCTGTTAGCTAGGGTACTCCTTTCATTCCCAAGCTATAGAAAACTGGAAGAGATGCTAAGAAAACTCCTTTGCTGTCAGATATGTTCTCCCCCTCCCCAAATCAAGAAACTGTGCAGCTGACAGACTGTGGGATTTGAATGGAATTGGATAAAGTAATTGAAGACGCTATTGCAAAGGAGGAAGTCAAGTGGCCCACGAACACAGACCAGTTCAAGACCCAGCATTGATTTCCAAGCTCCATTATGAGTTAGTTTGGTTCTGGCAGGGGACTCAAATGTTATGAGTTCAGTTTCCTTACATTTCTATATGCTAGATAGAAAAAAGTAACAGCCTTGTCCAACTCCTTAGATTTATAGAGTTAATAAGTGCTTCTTAAAATTCTTTCCATATAACTTGTTTGAAAAAACTTTACTCTGAAGCTGTTTTGCCTTTGAACAGAGTGGCCAGGGCTCCTTGATGCGTTTTCCTGAATCCGCAAGCATAGAATGAACAGAACCAAATACTGTAGATATATTTTTTTTCTCCTGTAGTCATGTTTTCTTTATAATTTTAGGGTTTGAGTCTCGTGTAGGGTACAGCTTTTCCCAAACATCACAGTCAAGATGGGCTACTTGGGTAAAGATGAATCACCTTTATATTCAGATCACGATGTATAGAGAGAGGATCTTGAATGCCCAAAGGAGTTCTCAGGAGGCCAGTACAGCAGAGGCACTGACTGCCTCAGCCCAGTGTGTAGTCATGATGCAATGCACTGATTCCTTCCTGACCTGGTGTGGCAGAAGAGGAAATCTCCCTTTGATTTCTTTTTCAGGTAGTGCCAGTGAAGTGCTCAAAGAATGGATAGTAACTGGCAAAAAAAAGGTAAAATTCAATTAATGTAAGAACATAATATTTATGTTTTGTTTTTTTTTTTAAATTAGACTTTAAGCAAGATGGCTTATCAGGCAAAATTACCATCCCAAAGACCTGGGTTCAGTCCCCAGCATCCACATGGCAGCTTGCCATCTTTCCAAGGTTATGCATGCAAGGTTATGCATGGTGCACAGACATACATAAACAATGACAGTCATTTGATACATACTTGGTGCAGACATACATGAAGACAGGCATTGCCTTCATGCATGGTGCACATACATACACAAGGGCAGAGCACTCCACATAGTTTCTAAAAAGGAAAAAGGGCTTTAAAGTGTATTTGCTAATATTAAAGAGCTTGTTTGGAGGTTCCAGCAGAGGAGCATAGGGACGCACAGCAGTGAGGGCAGAGTGAGACACCTGCCTAGCCAGTCACGTCAGCCAAATGTACCCTGCCAATGAGTGGGGTGATGTGTCACAGCCCTGTCACCCGTGCGTCCTATAGTATCTGAAAGAGAACGGTACATATGTCTTGTGTTTTCCATCTCAGAAGTGCCAGGTTGCCATCGAGCTTTTGTGGAGTTCACAGTGAGCTCCCAGTGCTTGGCGTCAGACGCAGTTGCTGCGGTGCTCTAGACAGGAGTGGACACAGTGAGCAGCCACGGAAGAGCTTTCTCCAGGGAGGGTGACTGGTTTTCAGCAGGATTTGTTTCCTAGATTAGCTAGAACAGTTAAGGTTGCAGGCCAGGTAACCTTGGTACAGACAGTCCCTACTACTGGTGACAGCTCACTTAAAGCCAAAGGGCAGCTTTTCCTTCTGAAAAACGTATCTGCCTCTCTGTATTGATTTACTGACTGCTTGCATGTGCGTGAGCTCACGGTGAGGACAGCTCTGTGGATTTGTCCTCTTTTCACGGGAATGTGCTCTCTGGGGTGCCAGGCTTTACCCGAGCCTTTACACGCTGCCCGTCTTCCTACTTCCTAGCCCAGCTTCTGCTCCTGCTGGTTGTGCGCCTTCCAGAGACAGCTGCTAATGTTAAAGAGTAGAAGGCACTCACGTGGGCTCCGCGTCGGGCAGAGCTGGTCTTCTGTCCTGTTCTGCTTTATCTTGTGAGCTGTGGATATCGTTTAACTTCAGTTTGCTCCTCTATTAAGTAGAAAGATACAGATGTGGTGGTCCATACTTGCACTCAGAAGCGGGGCATAGGAGGGTCAGGAGTTCAAGGCCATTGTGGGCTACATAACACAACCCTGTCTGGGGAAAAAAGACAACAACAAAAGTAAAATAATATTAATACATACACATTCTCATTACAATGCCTAAATAGTAGTTCTTAATCCCTCGCCTATATCCATTGAAATCCAAAGTGCTTCCTCACAGGATACTAGCTGGGTTCAGGAGTCTTCCCACTGCTGTACCCCAGATGGAGTTTGTCTTAGTCAGGGTTTCTGTTCCTGCACAAACATCACGACCAAGAAGCAGTTGGGGAGGAAAGGGTTTATTCAGCTTACATTTTCCACATTGCTGTTCATCACCAAGGAAGTCAGGACTGGAACTCAAGCAGGTCAGGAAACAGGAGCTGATGCAGAGGCCATGGAGGGATGTTTTTTACTGGCTTGCTTCCCCTGGCTTGCTCAGCCTGCTCTCTTATAAAACCCAAGACTACCAGCCCAGACATGGTCCCACCCACAAGGGGCCTTTCCCCCTTGATCACTAATTGAGAAGATGCCTTACAGCTGGATTTCATGGAGGCATTTCCTCAACTGAAGCTCCTTTCTCTGTGATAACTCCAGCTGTGTCAAGTTGACACAAAACTAGCCAGTACAGAGTTCCTTTAAGAAATGCTCCTCCTCCTCCTCCTCCTCCTCCTCTTCCTCCTCCTCCTTCTCCTCCTCCCCCCTCCCCTCCTTCTCCTCTCCTTCTTCCTCCTCTTCTTCCTCCTCCTCCTCTTCTTCTTTTTTTTTTTTTTTTTTTCACGACAGGATTTCTCTGTGTAGTCCTGGCCATCTTGGCACAAGTTTGGCTTTATTAACCTTGAGAGTCTTTTCCCAGCGGCATACAGTACTGTTCAAGTTCTCATGAAGCTTTCTATGCCTGTTGCTTTCAATTTAACTTTGTTGCACCCAACAAACACAGCTTTGAGTAGTCAAGAAAACACCAATGTCTTAATTTATTGACCTCAGAATATAAATTATTAACAACACATGATATGCACATGGTTGAAAAATTATGTATATGAAATAGTATATAAATTTCTTAAAATCTGGAGAAAGAAAAATGGATTTTGTTTGGTACTCCGCAGTGTGGAAACCTGTTAGGGCTAACTGTTAGCATTAGTTCAGTAAGACGTGACCGCGGGCAAGCGTTCCGTTCCTTATGTGGGCTGATAACGTGAAGACTTGGCTTCTTCGCAAGGGAGGAAGCAGGAGGAAGAGGAGAAAATTGAATGCCAAGTTCAGGAGCCATCCTGCTGGACAGGGCCATCGAGGGCCTAGCATGAGGGTGGATGGGTCTCCCTTCCAGCTTTGGAGTTAAGATTTGCCGGTGGAGCTATTTGTTGTTAAAACAAAGGCAAAGACTTTTTCCCCCTTTGTATTCACACGGTTCAGATTTCTTTTTCTTTTTTCTTTTTTTAAAATATTTATTTATCTTATGTATATGAGGATACTGTAGCTCTCTTCAGACACACCAGAAGAGGGCATCAGATCTCATTACAGATGGTTGTGAGCCACCATGTGGTTGTTGGGATTTGAACTCAGGACCTCTGGGAGTGCGGTCAGTGCTCTTAACCACTGAGCCATCTCTCCAACCCTGGTTCAGATTTTGAAGGAATAAATGTGAATCCTCTGAAACAACTTTATCCCGTCTTTTTTTCTCCAGCCATTGGTGCCCCTATTTCTTCTCCAGATTTTTATTTGCTAATTCATTCTTTGTTTGCTTGCTTGCTTGTTTCAGTGTAAGAGATTAAATATAGGGCCTGGTGCATGCTAGGCAAGTGCTCTACCACTGAGCTACAACCCCAAGCTCTTAAGAATTTCTTATGCAGCTTCTGAGATACTTTATTCCCATTAAACAATTTAGGGATATACATTCTCTTCTTTGCACATTCCGTATAACAGATCCTGGAACGTATAAGTTTCCTACTGATCTACATTTGCATGGCTTGTAGTCTTTATTAATATTAATATAACATTGCTGCCATGAATAGTCTTGTATACATTTGTCATTCCTGGCCAGGATAAATTGCTAGTATTAGACTTGCTGTTGAAAGGTGTGTGCATTTGTAACTTTCAGAAGCATTGCTGGCTTTTCACTCACACTAGTTAGTGTTTATGGAAGTGCCCGGTGATTTCCAGAGCAGTCAAAGCTGTCTGTCAAGTGGAGCCAGTGCCCTTGTGTGTGTAAACCCCATGACCTTTGCTGATCTCCTCTGTAAAAGGTCGACTGCAGTCTGCAGTGCGGGTTTCATTGTCTGTCGATTATTGGACTGAGGTTACGCCTCATTCAGTTACTTATAGATTATAGTCTTTCATTTGGGTTATTGTGGTTATTTAGCGTTCTGCTTATATTTCACTTTAAAATATAGTTACAAATTTTTTCACATTTTATAACTTCATTTTAAGATAGGTTTTGCAATGAAAATTATTTTATGTTGATCCTGAGTTCATTCAAAATGCAGTTTTAAACAGAAAGTATTATTTTTGCTAGTAGTTAGATAGAAGCAAAGTTATCTTGAGTTTCCAGAAGAAGGAGTGCAGAATTGGTAACGCTGGCTTGTTTGGTTGTTAGCTGGCATTGGCCTCTGTGAGCTGTACTGGAGGTCTGCTTCTTTTCTCTTTTCAAATCTTTGATAACCTTAGAACAAAAAGAAGAAGAGCAAGCCAAAGCCTGCATCAGAAGCAAGTGGCAGTGCCCCAGACTCCAGTAAGTCGGCCCCCATTCAAGAGGAGCAGCCTGCATCTTCAGAGAAAGGCAGCATCAATGGTTACCACGTAAACGGTGCCATCAACGATGCCGAGTCTGTGGACTCGCTCAGTGAAGGGCTGGAGACGCTGTCAATAGATGCCAGAGAGCTGGAGGATCCCGAGTTTGCCGCAGCAGAGACGCTGGACAGAACTGGTGAGTCCATTAGCACGTTTTGGGAAGTTAATTCACTCACAGAGTCCTGGGGATCTCCTGCCCGAGACACTCACCACTGCACTAAGTATAGCTATAGGTCTTTTACTTTATAGTTTCTGTTATCTACTGCATGGAAGAGTTCATACTGAATAAGTTACCAAAGAACTTAAAAAAAAAATAGAATTCTTACTCATTTGTTCCAAAATTCTTTCTAAAAGACGTAGTGCTAACACTTCTGACATTGTGTAACAGAGGGGTGCCTTAGTATTTAGAAATAAGAGTGACTTTTTAAATATGATCTTTTAAAATCGGATAGAATTACTACAGAGTCAGCGATGATGATGATGATGGTGGTGATGGTGGTGGTGGTGATGATGATGGTGTCCCGCTCAGGAACAGGAGAGGGACGTTAGTCACCGCCACCGCCACCGATAGCGTGACAGACACAGAGGGGCTGGATTCGCCAAGCAGTCTTCAGCACCGAAAGAAAATAGATAGAAATAGTTTACCAATATGTGATATTAACTATCATTGCTTTATTGACAACTAGATTTTTGTGGGTTGTTTTAAAGATTATTTTTATAGTCCCAAGTTGTTTTGTTTTGTTTTTTCTTTTTTTTTATTGATTTATTTTCTGTGTCTTGGGTGTTTGACCTGCATGTATGTCTGTGTACCACATGTGTGCCTGGTACGCGTAGAGGTGAGAGAAGGGTGTTGGGTCCCCTGGACTGGAATTGCAGATGGTCGTGAGCTGCCATCTAAGCGCTGGGAACGGAAGGTGGGGCCTCTGCAGGCGCAGAGGGGCTCTGTGGGGCTCTCCGGCCTCCCGTCAGTGTTTTCCAATTAAGAGTTAAGGTTAGTTAATACGTGAAAACTCATGCATTTATACATTTCTTTGTTAACAATTTTGTTAAAAGCCAAGGAGAAACTGGGAATCTTTCTCTTTTAAAAGTAATTTATTTGGAAACCAGGCATAGTGACACATGCTTTTAATCTCATCATTTGGGAGGCAGAGGCAGAGGCAAGTAGAGCTCTGTGAGTTTGAAGCCAACCTCCTCTACACAGGGAGTCTCTGTATAACCAGGGTTACACAGGGAGTCCCTGTACCCCCAACAATAATAACACAAGAGAAAAAAACAAATGACTTCTTGGTCTGGGGCACTACAGTGATGGCCCAGTGGCTACGAGCACTGGTTGGTCTTGCACAGGATCCAGGTTTGGTCCCCAGCACCCACATTGTGGCTCCCAAGCATCTATAACTCAAGGACCAGGGAATCTAACACCCTCTTCTGGCCTCTGGGGGCACTGTTTACATGTCCTACACAGATACACATGTGGGCAAAAAACCCATGTACACAAAATAATAAAACAAATATATAACTTTCTTAAAAATTTAAAAATTACTTTTCTTTCTTCCTTCCTTCCTTCCTTTCTTTCTTTTTTTTTTTTTTTTTTTTTCGAGACAGGGTTTCTCTGTATAGCTCTGGCTGTCCTGGAACTCACTCTGTAGACCAGGCTGGCCTCGAACTCAGAAATCCGCCTGCCTCTGCCTCCCGAGTGCTGGGATTAAAGGCGTGCGCCACCACCGCCCGGCTGCTTCTTTATTAATCTTGTTCCTTCTGCTTTAGTATTCCTGGTTTTGTAACTGTAATGCTAGTGTTGGAATTTTATTCTGCCCTTTAGCTATTTTTTATTAGTTGATTCATATATATATATAAATACAAATATTGTACCTGACTGCAGATGGATCAAAGGTAACCATTGGACCCCACGTCATTGAGTGTGAGCGTTATTCTCATTTTCCAGTTCTGCCCTCTCTCTACTCTGTAAAGCTTTTAAATTCTTTTTCCCCCCTCTGAGACATTTTTTCTTCATTGCAGTTTATGGAAGCTAGCAGCTTTTTTAAGAGGCATGGTTTTGTCTAACATATTTTTACCTGCTTGCTTTCTGTACTGAACACAGCTCAGATAATTTACCCCACACTGTGCTGTAAACCGCTGTCCTCTCTTGGACAGGATCTGTGCTGGAGAATGGTGTCTCTGACTTTGAGCCCAAATCTTTGACTGCGCACTCTATCTCGAATGTCCAGCAATCCCGGAACGCTGCCAAATCTCTGTCCAGAACCACCCCAGGAGCACAGGTTTCAAATCTGGGAATGGAGAACGTTCCACTCTCTTCCACCAATAAAAAGCTAGGTAAGTCCAAGGCCCACTTGGGAGTGAAAAAGCAACTGTTTCTGTCCAGAGAGAACAGACTCACCATCGCTCCCAAAGCCAAAGTTGCAGAAGCCCCCAGGATTCGTTGCTGTCACGTGCTGTAACCCTGCATGCTACAGCGGGTGTCCAGGAGGATTCAGATGCCATGCTGTGCAGTCAGATGCGATACTGTGCAGCAACAGAGACCTTTAGTGAGCAGCAGCCAGTGCTACTGGAGATGACCTAGCTAACACTACCTGCAACCTGAGTGTTAGCGCAGCTGTTCACGCTGTGGTGTTCATGTCTGTTCTCCCAACAGGTGAACACCTCTGTCTGACAGGACATTTCAAAGGAAGTGTCAAAGCTGCTCTCTGCAGCTTCCTGTCCTTACTGAAGGCAGAAGGCAGACTGAGGTTTTCACAAGAGCATGGCCCTTGAAATACTTGGTATTGATTGGTGATAGCTCTTTACTTTCAAATATTTGACTATTATAATCATTTGGGCAGAGAGTTGCAGTGCATAGAGCAGGCCCGTAATCCTAGCGCTCAGGAGCCTGAGGAAGGAAGACCACACCTTCCAGGCTAGCTTGGGGCTAAGGTGGTTGATGTCATCTCAACAACAGATACTTAGCACCGGCTAGTACTCTGTGTGTGTGTGTGTGTGTGTGTGTGTGTGTGTGTGTGTGTGTGTGTCTGTGTGTGTGTCTGTGTATGTCTGTGTATGTGTGTTGTTTTGAGATAGGGTCTTACCATGTAGTCTGGCTGGCCTGGAATTCTCTATGTACACCAGGCAGGCCTCAAATTCACATGCCTCTGCCTTCTGAGAGCTGCGATCAAAGGTATGGATCCCTACGCCAAACAACTTGTTTTCTTATATGTTATAATAATCAACTTATATGTTTAAATAAACAACTACTTACTAAACAAAGAGACCCCTCAGTCCTTCCCATGTCTAAGCATGGTGGTCCTCTCAAGCGAGCTGTGAAATAGAAATGTACAGGACCATCATAAATTGTAGCTATTTTTAAAATCATTTATTCCATATGAGCTGCATTTTAAAACTTCATTCATTTTTTCTATAAATATGTGAGTGTGTATGTGTGTGTGTGTGTTTACCTGTCTGTCTCTCTGCCTGCCTGCCTGCCTGCTCTATATACGTATATGTGGACGTCCAGGAAAAGGTCAGCTGTGTTTCTCCACTAGGGCACTGGGGACCACGCTCAGGCTGTCAGGTTTGGCGGCAAGGGCCTTTGCCCTCTGACATTTTAGTTAGCACTTCCTTTCAACGTGCTGCCAAATGGCCAGGCTGAGGATATCTAGTCAAGCAAAAATAAGGTTTGCACGGGCTTTAAAAACTTCTAGGTTCCAAAGAAACTCAAATTGGATTGAAAGGAATTTATAATAAAAAAAAAAAAATTAAGCTACTCCAGAGGCTAAATAAAGCAGGAGGGTCCTTTAAGCTGAGGAGTTTATGATTGGCCTGGGCAGTATCCCAATAGTCACTAAAAAATTGATGAAATTGAACATGTAGGCACCGGAGAGATGGTCAGCAAAATGGTTGCTGTGCACACAGACCTGAGTATGGAGCTCAGCAGCCACATGGAGAAACTAAATGCGGCCATGTATACTGTGGGGACAGAAGGGCCTAGGGCTTATTGGCCAGCCAGCTTTCCTTGTTGGTATGCACAAGGTTCTATGAGAGGTCCTATCTCAAAAGCAAGGCAGAACTCTGGAGAAATGACTTAGCAGCTAGACTGCTTGTTGCCAAGTACCAGGGTTTGGTTCCAATGCCCACATAATCGCTCACAGCCTCCTGTATAACACCAGTTGCAGTGGATCCAATGCCTGCTCTTGACCTAGTGACACTGGCACACATGTGGCACGTACGTGGTTCACATACATATATGCAGGCAAAAACCCCATACACATAAAAAAGTATGGGCTACAGAGATAGCACAGCGTTTATGAGCACTGACTACTCTTCTAAAGGTCCTGAGTTCAAATCCCAGCAACCACATGGTGGCTCACAACAATCCATAATGAGATCTGATGCCCTCTTCTGGTGTGCCTGAAAACAGCTATAGTGTACTTACATATAATAATAAATAAATCTTGGGCTGCAGCGAACGGGGCTGGAGTGAGAAAAAAAACATTAAAAAATAAAATAAAAATTAGGTGGTTTGTTGTTTTTTTGTTTTTGGGTTTTGGTTTTGGTTTTGGTTTTGTTTTGCCTGCATGAATGTCTGTGTCAGGGTGCCCTGCCCTGGAACTGGAGTGACAGTTATAAGGAACGGTTAGTTGTGAGCTGCCATGTGGGTGCTGGGAACTGAACTTGGGTCCTCTGGAAGAGCAGTCAGTACTCTTGACCAATGAACCATCTCTCCAGTCCAAAAAAGTAAATCTTAAAAAAAATAAAAATAAGTGGGGTGGCTCCTGAGGGATGACACCCGTGGTTAGACCTCTGGCGTACGCCGCTGCACACACATGCAGACACATACAAAACTGAAAGTGTGGGCTAGGTGTGCTAGTGCATACCTATAACTTCCGCCCTTCGGGATGCTAAGACAGGAGCACAAGGTTGAGAGCAGCCTAGGGTGTATGCAGTGAGGTCCTGTCTCAAAATTACAACTGAACTAGGATTTAGCTCAGTGGAGGACTTGAGAAACATGTACTGGGTTTGAATCCCAGTCCTGTAGCTAGAAGGAAGGAAGAAAATGCAGAAGGAAGATGTTTGTCCTGTGCTGGGTGTGGGTGGGAAGGAAGGAAGGAAGGAAAGAAGAGGCTACCTAGTGAGTTCAAGGCCAGCCAGGAATATGTGAGGCCCTGTTTCAAAAATAAAACAAAAACAGCCAAAAAGAGGGCTTAACACATAAAAGTGCTCCGCTGTCTGAGGTACCCTTTGACCTCTAACCTGTGCCGTGGTGTGCATGCTCATGCTTGCACACATGTCAGGCACACACACTAATTATTGGTGTCTAATCCCAGCCCTTGGGAGGCAGGAGGATCATTTCAAGCTCAGGGCTAACCCAGTATATGTATATATGAGTTCCAAACTCAGCCAGGGTTATAAAGTTAGACCTGATCTCAAAAAAAACAGACGTTTGAGAGACAGAGAAACAAAGAAAATACACAAAATGTATATCTTTGTACAACTACAAGCTCCTGTGGTGGTGATTATAACCCGTCCCCGTCGACTGTTTCTGTAACATTGGTACTGTTAGGTGGAAAGGTCCGCAGAGCTCCCAGAAACTTTAGCATATATTGCATAGGGGAATATACTTCTCTTTCTCTGTGATGGTAACTTCTCTATGTGTAATGCTTCAAACTGCACTGGAGAGCGAGAGAGCTGTCCAGTTTTACCAAGTCTGCATGGCGGGCAAATGACTCGGTTAGACCCCGTCACTTGTGGAGCTTTGGATACAGTTCCTACTCAGACAGTTTTCTTCCTTGCCTGTGCTTCATTTCCCTTGAAATAGTTCCGAAAGTCTCTGTCTTACGTCTCGCTGCTCTTCTTTTCCTCTCTCATATATTACATCCCACTGCGGTCTCCCTCCCTCCTTTCAGTGCCCCCCCCTCCTCCCCAGTCCACTCCTCCTCGGTTCTCTTCAGAGCAGGGCAGGCCTCCCAGGGATATCAACTGAACATGGCTGCCAAGATGTACCGCCCCTCATCTTAAGGCTGGATGAGGAGGCAGCCTAGGAGGGGAAGAGTCCTAAGAGCAGGCAAGAGTCAGTGGTGTCCCCCTCCACTCCACTGTTGGGTCTCCCACAAGAACACTGAGCTACACAGTGTCACATGTATGCAGAAGGCTTACTGGAGTCCCCTATCACTCTTTTCTTCAATGGTTTAGTGTGCAGTTATTTTCATTTCTGAAAGTTCCGTTGAAGGATTTTGAAATGTCTTCTATATCTCTGCTTAACATGAGTCTGTATTTGTCTGATAGAAGCTGTTTGATATCTCTCCCCAGAATACCTTGTTTCTAGGGATTGAGGCCAGGGCATGCTAGGCAAACGCTCTACCACTGACCCTGCAGATGTGTCTGTGTACCATGTGTTTGCCCGATGCCCATGGAAGCCAGGGATCTGCATTGGATCCTTTGGAACTGGAGCTATAGACAGAGCAGCTGGTGCTCTTAACCCCTGAGCCATCTCTCCAGCCCAGACCCTCAGCTTTTGATGACCTTTCATACGTGATTCTAGCATGTGTTATTTCTGTATTTGTTTCTGTTGATTTTTCTCTTCATAGTTAATCATGTTTACTTTTGAATGTTTTTTGTTTTTATATGTGTAATGATTATTTTTAATGGAATCCAAATATTGTAAATTTTTCTTTGTTGATTACCAGATATTTGATCCTTTCAATATACTGTGTCTTGTTCTAGGACTCTGTTATATAAAAACAGTTTGAGGCTTGCTTCTTTTTGCTTTTTGCCTTGTTAGATTAGATGAGAGCAGCCTTGAAACGAGGGCTGATGCTGCTTCACCACTGGGGCAGCCTCCTCCCAAGCAGCCACTGTGTATATTGTGAACTATTGCTGGCCTGGGTGAAGACTGGTGTTGTCCAGTCCTCTGCTGACTTGGTGATGTCCTCCTGTCTGACACTGGCTAGTGTTGAGCTTCTAGGGCTCCGTCCACTGCTGCTGCCTATCTTTTCTGATTGGTTTCAGGAATTCTAACCTTGGCCTCCTTGTTTTCTCGGTTCAAGGCAACTGCCAGGCCTAGGATTTCTTCTGTCTCTTTTGCAGTTTAGCAACTGTCTAGACAGTGAGTTAGGCAGTCAGAGGCTTCTTCACTTGTCTGCTTTTCAGGGGAAGTACTCTCTGTTGTCCATAGCTAAGAGCCATTATTCTATGTATTTCATCTGCGTTGTGTATTCATTGTTTAAGATGAGAGGATAGACCCAATTCTTGTTACCTCATTTTGATTAGGACACTTTAAAAAACAGACATGAAAATTTGAAAAGTAGAGAGTTGTTGTTGTTGTTGTTGTTGTTTTTGTTGTTGTTGTTGTTGTTGTTGGGATGGGTGTTCATTTGGTTATGTTGTTGTTGTTGTTGTTTTTGTTGTTGTTGTTGTTGTTGTTGTTGGGATGGGTGGTCATTTGGTTACAGTCTTGATCCATGTGACCTTTGACCTGAAGCATTCAGATGCATGCTAATTTGCATGTTCCTTTGAAAAAATAATCTTTGTTTCCCTCCAAGGTTCTAATATTGAGAAATCGGTGAAAGACCTCCAGCGCTGCACTGTTTCTCTTGCACGGTACCGAGTTGTCGTTAAAGAAGAGATGGATGCGTCCATTAAGAAAATGAAACAAGCGTTTGCCGAATTGCAAAGCTGGTAAGATTAAGTTGCTTTTCCTACATCGTTAGCCCAGAGTCCATTTATAAATACGGCCAGCCACTCACTGGTGTCTTTGATCCCTTCCTAACTACAAGGCGGGGAGAAGCGGAGACGCCTGTGCTGTGTGTAACTCTGCTTCGTTCAGTTGCTCTTGGCCAGTGTGGGATTGAGAGGCACAGAGAACTCACAGTGCTCCGCAGAGGACAAGTGATTGTAGAAAAAGGGCCTGTCCGTCAGAAACCAACCCTGTGGCAAGTGACACACTGCTACAACCAAGCTGGACAGGAAAAAGCCAGCTGTGTCAATCATTTGGGAATCAGAGCACCAGGGAGGCTGAGGCAGGAGGATCTAGGCCAGCCTGGCTACCAGAGATCTTATTTTAAAACAAACCAACCAACCAAAGCCTAAGGAGAGAGTGCCTACTCTTAGCCTGTCACCTTCCTTCCCTCTTCCCCTGCTGATGATGGCTGTTGACGTTGTGTCCCCCGTCCTTCTGTACTCGCTTCCTAAAGGCACTAGTTTGTATTCTGTGAGGACACGAGCAAGTTCGGTAGAGAGGTTTGAAAATGTGTGTGTACACACTTGTGCTTTAAAATGTGTGTGTACACACTTGTGCTTTAAGGTAAGTGTGTGTGCGCCGTGGTGCGTGTGTCCAGGTCCTCTTCCACTGGTGGAACGGGCCTCCTGCTTGCCCTGCCATACACCAAGGTCAGGAGATTCCAGGAATTCTCTTGTGTCTGTCTCCCATATTACCATAGGAACACTGGGGTTACAGACAGATGCAACCACATGCCTGACTTCATGTCCCTTCTGGGGATTTAAACATAGGTCCTCACATTTGTCTTGTAAGGGCCTGATTCATTGAATGTCAGGGTTCAGCCTCAGCACAGGATGGGGATCTCAACTGGAAATAGGGGTATCTGGAAGGCGCATAGTGAATACACAAAGCAACTTTTTCGGGTACAAGCTGACAGGTTTCAAGGCTTGAAATTGCACTCACTCTCTCTCTCTTCTTCGCTTGCACCACAGCTTGAGGCTGCGCATACACTGCACACTCCCACATACCTCCCACATGCCTCACACACACCTCACACACCTCAAACACATACACCTCACACACACCTCGCACACGCCTTACACGCTTCACACACACCTCGAACATGCCTTACACACAAACCTCATATATGCCTCGCACATGCCTCACACACGCCTCTCACACACCTCATGCACTCTCCTTTCACTCCCACACACACTCCTCCACCTTTACCTTGCCCCAGTCTTTTATTACTCCAAAAAGCAGGTAAAAGAGAGACATTGTATACTCATTACCAGATGTGTCAAGTTCAAAAGAATGATCACATGTCACAGAGAATTGAGAAGTATGATTGTAACCCAAAGTTTCAAGCTTCCCCTATTCCCAGGCCCATGGACAAAATAAAAATTGCAAACTTATCATTATTTAAACTTTAACTTTTATTATACTTGAGAGCTCAGAGCTCCGAGGTCAGCTACAGGTTTCTTGTGAAGCTCTAATGATGAATGAAAAGCTGCCAGGCAGTGGGCAGAAGAGTCAGGTTAACCCTTCACTCGGCAGTAGCTAACTCTGCCTCTGTGCATTGCACACAGTGGCTCTCCTAAGAGTCTCATTGTTTTAACTTAGTTTTACTAGTATGTAATTTTATGTATTCTATATTTTCTTATTCATACGCCTCCAAAGGAGACCAGGAACCACTCATTTCATAACTTCAGTAGCTTTTTCCTTTTTTGGGGTCCCAATATTGGCTCTGCTTCATTTTCTTAATTTCTTCAAACTTTCTATGCAAGTCAAACATTAATTCAAAACTTATCCTTGTGCAGTTATTTACACTGTTTCTGAGATGAGTGCACACAGCATGCACCTGGGCCATTAGGCTGTGCTGTGCTGTGCCCCATGCCTCAATTTGTGATTGTTTAAGAATCATTACATCAAGGAACATCTAGTTTCACAGAATTCATCAGAGCAGAAGGAGAAAGAAATGGGAAAGTCAGATATAATAGAATAATTATGCACACCAAGGCCAACTGAAAAGCAGTCATGAACAAATGAAATCTACACAGCCATTGTCCAGGGCTAAGGTTCAGAGAAATGGGAACGACTTTTTTACACATAGCTGCTCTCGGGCTTCTGAGATGTCTCCATCTAGACCTGCTGTAGGCAGTCCCTTACTTATTTCTGATGGTGGGTCTCTTGGAAGGGTGTGTCACCTGCTTCTCCAGGTCCCAGGCACCACCTATGTCATGGTATTCTGTCCCCAGCAACTGAGGCTTGTGAATACTTAGTGTGTGCACCAGTGAGTATGCATGCGGAGGCCAGAGCACAGCATTGTGTGTCTTCCTCTGTCAATGAAACGTTGCCATAGGGCAGATCCCTCACTGTTCCGCAGGCTTGCCTTCCTTCTAGGTCGTTGGCCAGCTAGCTCTCAGACTCCACCTTCTAGTGGATTCAAATTCTTGTGAGGATCCAAACTCAGGTCCCAGTGTCGCAGAGCAAATGCTCTGACTGCCTGAGCCATCGCCTCAGCCCTCTGGAAATAAGCTTTAAACCGTCTGACCCTGAACCTCAGAGCTTTCCAAGTTCTCATCTGCATTGTGAATTAGAAGGGGAACCAATACTATGTTCTTTTTCTCAAATATATGTGATCATTGAATCTTTCCCGGGGAGAAATTTATGCTGATACAGTAGAGCTATTTTAATTAGACGTTAAGGTGTTGTTTGTTTAAACCATAGCTCTTTTCTGAGGAATTGTGGTTTTGTCTGTTTGTTTGGACCAAATTTTAAGTCAGGGAGAGACAACAGGCTTGCAAGATAGCTCAGCAGGTGCTTGCCTGCAAGCCTGACTACTGAGTCTGCTCCCAGGACTCACGTGTTGGAAGGAATTATCTCCCAGAAATGGTTCTCTGACTCCACACGCGGGCCATGGCATGCATCTCCTTCCTCCAACCCCACAAATAAATAAATAGAATTTAAATTAAAGAGGAGACATGAAGAGAACAAGCCATTAGCTCGAATTAGGATTCGGACTCTATGTTCTGCGTATCTGTAAGAACTACTTACACTAACTGAGTGGCAGAGAGCCCTGTACCTCCCCACAGCAGGCTGTCTGTGTTCTTACTGTGGACCATTAGGTCCTGCCTGACCATATCTCTTTGATCACCATGTGCCACAGCAGATGTAGAGAGCTGGCAGGGAGGACTGTGATTGTGTCCCTCAGTCGTCCTTGTCTCTAGGGCTGAACAAAGAGTGAAGTAATGAGCATGAAGTAACCAAAAAGTACTTATGTGTTGTGCAGAGATGACTTTCCATATAGTCTAGGCTGGCTTCGAACCTGTGGCCCTCATGCCTCAGCCTTCTAAGCCCTTGCCCCGCTCCCAAACAGTACTGTTTAAGACAGCTGGTTCACCTGGTCGCCCAACCTGCCTTTTCCACCTTGCGGTTCTGTAGCTAAACCGTCATGACGTGTCTTCTTTCTCAGTGTGTCATCTCTGCTCCTGCCACATGACTCCAAACTCAGATTTCCTCCTTCATCTGCCAGTTAGTGCCCACTTGATGTACCCTCCAGGACCTTGCATTGACTGAGTTCAGCCAATTCCCTGCTGGCTCGTTCACTGCTGGCTGGTTCCTCTTGCTCCACTTGTGATACATTTCCTAGGGAGCAACGTATCCTTGTTTCCAGCATCTGCAAGGACGGTGAAGCGCCCCGGTTCTTGTTTAGAATTATCACCCGATTGCATATTTAGAAAAACAGAGATCTGTAGTCTGTCCCAACTGCTGTGATAGTTCTTTAACCCCTCAGATCATCCAGCTTCCTGCCTACTCAGCCTCAGGACCTGATCCCACTCAGCAACCCCAAACCAGGAAGCGTACTTCTTCTGGGAGAGAGAGAGAGAGAGAGAGAGAGAGAGAGAGAGAGAGAGAGAGAGAGAGAGAGAGAGAGAGAGAGAGAGAGAGAGAGAGAGAGACCTGTGAGTTCTGCTGACTTGGAACCCAACCTGATTGTCAGGCGGGCGAGATTGAAAGCACTCACCTTCCTTCATGTGCCTGTGGTTGTTACTTCAAGACCTGATTGTCAGGCGGGCGAGCTTCATTTGGCACCAACCAGCTTGGAATTAATGCCAATTAGAGAGTCATGTGTGTGTTTCAGTGTCAACGAAGAGCAAAGGATTCTAGCAGATTTGCAACAGTAAGGTTACATTCCTTGTCAGGGCTCCTTGGAAATGTCTGGTGGTGACTTCCCTCACACTGATGCTAGGTAAAAGCTGACGCATTCCTGAAGGGGATAGAGTCAGAGCTTCGTTGTCTAAACTTAATCTGTCCTTCCTTAAGGTGACTTAGCAATAATGGTGTCTCGACCCAGGTTTACTTTTCTCGTTAATCAGTAAAATGCACTTTGCAAGAGTAGTTACCTGGCTTCCGTTTATATTATATTTATATTATTATTAAGGAAGCAGGATGTAGAACAAACGCGTCCTGGAAGGTTTGCTGTGTGGTGGAAGATTGCCTTTTAGTGTGCTGGCTAGGAAAAGCCAACAGAAGACATGCTAGGCTTCCTTTTTGAATAAAAATAAAGTTTTAATTTTATGAAAAACAAACATTAAAAAGATGTCCTTAATCATCTGTGAGAATTACTATGAAGAATATGGTTCTAGTTTCCTTTCTGTTGCTGTGATAAAACACTGGTCAACCCAAGTTGGGGAGAAAGTCTTTTGCTTTCTCAGCCCCAGTTGACAGTTGTTCTTGGAGGAAAGACAGTGCAGGAACTGAAGGAGAAACCATGGAAGACACTGCTCACAGGCCTGCTAGGTTTGTTTTAGCCACCCTTCTTATACAGCCACACAGCCCACAGGGGGCTTGGTGCCCCCATCAATTAGCAATCAAGAAAATGCTTTACAGACATGGCCACAGACCAGTCTGATAGAGACAAGTCTTCAGTTGCGATTCCCTGTTTGCAGGTATCAAGTTGGGTGTATCCTATGACACTGTTCTATGCATAAAATAAGCATAGTGGTATGTGTCTGTAATCCGGGCATTTGGTAGGTGGAGGCAGGAGGATCAGAAGTCTGAGGTCACCCTTGGATACATAGCACCTATGAAGACCAGCCTGGCCTACATGACATCGTGCCTCAAGGGGGTGGGAGGAACTGGAGAGATGACTCCGTGGTTAAAAGAGCCCTTGTTGCTCCTTCAGAGGACCAGGGTTCTGTTCCCAGCACTCACGATAGTTCACAACATTCATAACTCCAGTTACAGAAGATCTGATTTCTTCTTCTGACCTCTGCAGGCACCAGGCATGCACATGGTACACACAGACTTGCCACCAAAGCAGTCATACACACAGAGCACACTAAATACAACTAAACGCACAAACAAGAAACCAGTTTACGGGTCTGGTGGGATGACTCAGCAAGCACGGGTGCTTGCAGGCCTAGTGACCCAAATGCTGTCTCTAGAGAGAAGGAATGCCCATGAATCGACCTCTGGCCTGCCGTGTGTGCCACGGTGCATATCCACACACACACACACACACACACATACATACATACATACACTGGATAGAAACCAGGAAAATTTTAAAGACACTTTATTCTGTCGTTTTTTTTTTTACTACATTGCCCATAAACTTAATTTTTTTTTAAGAATAGAAATATAAGTCATAACAGATAATTTTTATTTTCTACGAAAGCTAAAAGTCATTCCTGGTGTTAACACTTACCCACTATGCTATTCTTTGATTGATTGATTGATTGATTGTTTGACTGATTGATTTTGTCTTAGCAAGCAAGTGTCCCTGTTTGCTTCATTCTGCAGTCGTTACCTTGCTAGTTTACACATTCTCCTGTTTCTGGAGCCCCAGATGTGGATGTCGTTGCTCTATAAAAAAGTTGCACAAAAGCAAATGGCTTCACACGAAAGCCCAGGCAGTTCTCGTGTGTGCTTAACACTCCTGAACTCAGGACTGCACCTCGTCACAGACGTGTGCCGCAGACGTGTTGGTGCATACTGCTGCTTTTCCCTGGCAGATTTTAAAACACCAGCACTCTGTCATGTGGCCTGGCTGTGTCAGGCTGGCATCAGTGTCTTGAATACAGTGATTTCAGGCGTGGGCAGAAAGGAAAGTTCAAACTTCTCAGAAGCCGTTTTAGAGAATCAGCTGGCCACGGTGGCGTGTGCTTGTGAAGCCAGGAGCCTGAGACCAGAAGGGCTGCTAAGAAGCATCGCAAAACTCCGACCTGAAAAAGGAAAGGAGTGGAGGGATGGCTCAGTGGTTAAAGTGTTTACTGTTGTTGTAGAGGCCCTGGTCCAGTGCCCACGTCTGCAGTGAAGAGCGCATGACTGCCTGTAACTCTGCTCCAGGGTATCCAGTGCCCTCTTCTGGCCTCCACTGGCACCCACGTGTGTGTACATTCACATAAACACACACATGAGCAAAGAATCTTTCCTTAATAAAAAGCAAGCAGGAAAATAAAGAAAAATGGAATTCCTGTCCACATGTTCTGAAAAACCTCCCTACAGAGAGAGAAACATCAGAATCTTCACCGCAGGGTTAATATGTAAGTCGGCGCTCAGGTTTGGTTTTGCTGCGGTTCCCCTTCTGAGCTCACCTGGCACCTTGAGGGCTCCGTTTTGTTTTGAGCACAGGAGAATAAATGTGCTCCAGTAAGGCCGGTGCTGGGGATGTGGAGACTTAGAAAACATAGGCACGTTCATTCTCTGCTACTAAACACTACGGGGGCCCGAAAGATGGCTCAGCACCTACGAGCATCTGTTGCTTTCCCATACAGAGAGGCTCCCAATCATCTGGAACGCCAGTCCCCAGGAAATGAAAGCCGCCTGCTGGCCTCCAAGGGCTCTCAGGCGGTTCACAGACATACGTGTGGGCAGATTCCTCATATCCTGAGCTGCTGCCAGGTGTGAAGGCACAGGCCTCACATCCTAGTTCTCCAGAGGAAGAGGTAGGCAGACCTTACAAGTTTGAGGTCAGCCTCGTCTATATAGTGAGTTCCAGCACAACCATGGAAATGTAGAGAGACCATCTCAAAAAACAAACTTAAGAAACAAAAAAACTATTGATAATTCTCTTTTACTTGCTGTAAATGGGAAGAATAAAGTCTTAAACGGGGGGGGGGGGGGGAATAACAATATGAACTAACCAGTACCCCCACAGCTCCTGTCTCTAGCTGCATATGTAGCAGAGGATGGCCTAATCGGCCATCATTGGGAGGAGAGGCCCTTGGTCTTGCAAAGATTATATGCTCCAGTACAGGGGAATGCCAGGGCCAGGAAGCAGGAGTGGTGGGTGGGTTGGGGAGCAGGGCAGGGGGAGGGTATAGGGGACTTTCGGGATAGCATTTGAAATGTAAATTAAGAAAATATCTAATAAAAATTGTTTAAAAAATAAGATAGTTTTCAATGGCTCTGCTTCAATTTCTGCTCTGATTTACAAATACTATTAGAAAAATGTGCTTTAAGGGCTTTTGGTTGGTTGGTTGGTTGATTGATTTTTCAAGACAGGATTTCTTTGTGTAGCTCTGGCTGCCCTTTAGACCACGCTGGTCTCAGACTCACAGAGATCTACTGCCTCTGCCTCCTGAGTGCTGGGCATGAGCCACTCTGCCTGGCTGTTTTAAGTTTTGAGAAAATAAAATCAAGTAAAAATATTACCTGGGAATATTACTGCATGGTTTAGAGTATTATCTGGTTATGTAATTGGTTTTGAGATCACCACAGTTGTATGTAAAATACTGTTTTTCTAATGCAGTAAACATAAACAAGTAATAATTATTTTTGATACCAAGGAACACCTGAAGGCGAGGCTAGAATCAAAATGACTAGTAACGTGTTAGGTACTTCAGTCAAAGGCCTTGTGTGAAGTCACAGGCACAGAATGTATCTCAGAGACGCTAGTGGTGATGCTGCAGTAACAGCTGCTCTGACCAATAAATTGCACAAAAGCTTTAAAATAAGTTCAGCAATCACAGTGCTTAGATAAGAAGGCCTGGCTGGAGGGGGGGGGTGAGATAGAGACCAGTCAGCTATCAGTGTTTTCCCTAATGATAGTGGCCAGGTAAGCAAAGCATATTACTTGATTAAAGAAAAGATACAGAAGTTATTTCCCCAAGCCAGGTGGTGGTGATGCACGCCTTTAATCTCAGGACTTGGGAGGCAGAGGCAGGTCAGTCTCTCTGAGTTTGAGGCCAGCCTGGTCTGCAAGGTGAGTTCCAGGAGAGCCAGGGCTACACAGAGAAACCCTGTCTCAAAAAGAAGAGGGCGGGGGGGAGAGAGAGAGAGGGAAGAGGAGAGAGAGGAGAGAGATCGAGATCGATCCTAAGACCTTTTCAGGTCCCAGCCATGCTGAGCAAGTCACATTAGCCATGTCCCCGTGCACAGTGGTGCGCACTGCCGCTGAGGGGAGCCCTGGGAGAAGCCCAGCGCCTGAGGTGTCAGCATGAGCAAGGTCACGGAAAGCCTGCCTGCCTGCCTGAAAGAGCCTTTCCTCCTCAGATCCAAAATGGTTACTTCACAACATAGTCCTTCCTAATCTCTCGGCCACCATTACATTCCAGAACCACTGTTTAGGTCAGCGACAGATAGGAAGATCTAGTTAAATGTCTGTTTTAGAAAGTTGAGTTACAATAAATTATTGGTTTTGCTTGTGTAAAAAAAGGAGCCTCTCTCCCCTGCTACCTAAGGTTTCTAATCCGACGTCCATCTTCTCTGACTGTAGTAAACGCATTTCTCCAACCTCTTACGATGAAACTTTGAAAAATATTGAAAATGTAAAAGGATAGACCCGTGGTGTACATGCCTGTGTGTGCTGGTAGAGTGTTTGGAAATTGCATAACACTGTCCGGGGTGCCTTCCTTAAATGAACAACCTAAGAAGACGGCATTCTTAGCAGCCGTGAAGCCATCTTGTCGGGTACCTGTAACGAGAGCTGTTGCTAACTTTAATGTTTATTTTTCTATCATAAAGAGCTGTAAACTCTTTAATGGGAAGTTAGAAATCCTGATCCAGCTCCTTCAAGCTCTGTTTCCCACTCCCGTTAACTCGGAACCAAGGCCAAGATAGTTCAGTAGATGTTGCCGTGGCAACATGACAAACAAAAGAAAGTAATTGCTACTTTTCATTGGTCTTTGAAATGCATTTATGTGCACTGGGTGGGAGGGGGTGCATGTGTGCATGTGCAGGGAGCAGCCTCAAGATCCCTCCTTAGGAACTCGGTCTCTTTTTTTTTTTAATGTTTTTTAAAAATTAGATGTATTTTAAGTGTATGAATGTTTTGCCTGCATATGTGTCTGTGTCTCACATGTGTGTGTGGTGGCTGTTGCAATCAGAAGGGGGCATGGGATCTCCTGAACAGTTGGGAGCCTCTGTGTGGGTGCTGGGGATTGAACCTGGGTCCTCTGAAAAGAGCAGCCACTGCTTTATACACTGAGTCATCTTTCCAGCCCCTGTCTACCTCCGTGTGTGTGTGTGTGTGTGTGTGTGTGTGTGTGTGTGTGTGTGTGTGTGTGTGTATGCAGATTTGAGTTTTGGTGTTTTGGTTTGGTTTTATAGGTAGCCTTGGCTAGCCCTGATACCTGTTGTGAGGACCATGCTGGCCTTGAACCCACAGAGGTCTGCTTGCCTCTTCCTCCAGAGTGCTAGGATTAAAGGTGTGAGCCCAGTTTTATCCACCTCTACTCGGGGAGGATCTCTCATGGGCATAGAACTCACCAGTTAAGCTGGATTGGCCAGCTAACAGTCCCAAGCATGTAAGTACTAGTGTCTGCCCCCCAGCCCTGGAGTTACAAGTGTGAGTCTCCATGCCCAGCATTTTACATGAGTTCTGTCAAGTGGATGCAGGTCCTTGGACTTGCAAAGCAAACTTTTACTAAGTTTTGATTGGTCTTTGGTATGGAAATGTAAACTAACTCTTTAAGAGAGGGCTCATGCTGTCAGTTGCATGGACTGAGCACATTGGTGACTAATAAGGAGGGAGAAACCAGTGTCCCCCTGCTGTCACCTAAGCAGGAGTGAGCGTAAGGGGACTGGAGAGATGACTCCACAGTTCTTGCAGAGGACCTGGTTTGGTTCCCAGCACCCACAGTGGCTCCTGTCTGCCTGTAACTCCTATACTAGGGGACCTGGTGCCCTCTGCTGAACTCTACAGGAATCAGGCACACACACACACACACACACACACACACACACACACACACACACACGGCAAACAGACATACATGCAAGGCAAGACATTCATACAGAAAAAGATAAAAGATACCAAAAAAAAAAGGTTGTATATGTGTGTCTGTCCCTAAAAGGGCTTTGCTCTCTCCTTTATTGAACAGTACAGAAAACTTCACATGTAGAAGAAATAAGGGATACTGTATAGAAATCTTTTTAAAAAGAGTTTTACAATGGATTAAGTCATTGAGTCCAATTGATCCAGATGGCGAACAGTGTTACAGGTATTGTTTGTAATCAAGCAGTAGCCAAACATTATGTTCAATATTTTCCATGAATGTGTGCAGTGGATATTCATCATGAGGTTGCTTTCTACCTCTGTATTTGTCATAAATATGTGCATTACTCTCTACATGCCTCACTGTAGGTCGGGTGTGCGAATTCATAGTTTAAGGTCAGTGATGCATAGGCTTAAGCTGTAAAAGTTGCTTAGTGGAAAGTCCAGATCGAGTATAGTTGGTTGCTACATTGTCCTCCTAAAGGAGAGTGAAACAGGCAGGCTGGGTGCACAGCGGGATCCTGTTGAAAGTGTCTGTGATTCCTAACCTAACTCTGGCTGTGCCCAGCTAGTGTTCAGTCTGGAAGAACGTTAGCGGTGTTCTCATAATATTGCATTGCTAGTCAGTGTGCTGCCTATGAATTTTCTTATGCTCTCCAGTGAATCGTTAAGAAACCAAAGTTTATAACCCTTCATTGTTACAGTGGAAAGACTCGTCACAAGGAAGGTCTGGCCCTGTCACAGAACTTGATTTGTGGACAACAGTGTACAGTTACGTGGTTGACAGTGAAGGCTAGGGGATGTGAGCAGCTTGCTCGTTTTCCTGACGTCTTTAGTACATATTTTATAAGCTTTGTCAAAGAGCCTGTTACCTGCTAGGCACAGTGTGTGCATCCTAAGGTGAGCTGGCAACAGGAGGCTGGCAGTATGACGCTGTAGGCCTGGCAGCTCCTGTCCCAGTCATGGCTTCTGGGAATTCCAAAGCCTGCCTCACAGCCACCTCTTGATTAGCAAGTCTGCTTATTAATGCGCATGGTCATCAGACTGGACTTCTGTGAAGGATTTGCCTCTCTGAAATGACCCCGCTTTGTATGCTAATGCACTTCTTACAGCATTAGCCACTATACTAACTACTTTGTGCTGTGTAATTATGCAGTAAGCTAAATTGAATAGGCGTGTACATGTGTATATGATTGCCTTTGCAAGTCTTATTAAAAAGGAGAAATTTCAGGCTGACGGAATGGCTCAGTGGGTGAAGGTACCTGTCACCACATCAGGCAGCCTGAATTTTAGCTGGGACTCACATGGAGACAGGAGAGAGTGGGCTCCCGCGTGCTGATTCTGACAGTCTGCATATACTACACACATAATGTGTACTAAAAGTCTAAGTAACTGGATGGAGTAGTGCAGGCCTTTAATCCGGGCACCCAGGAGGCAGAGGCAGGTGAATCTCTGAGTTCCAGGCCAGCCTGGTCTATACTGTGAGTTTCAGGACAAGCAGGGCTACACAGAAAAGCAATTTTAAAAATCCACCAACAATAAGATCTAAGAAATAGAGGATTAGTGACTTCAGAACTAGTAACACACACCTGTAATCAAGTACTCCGGATGCTGAAGAGCAGATGAGGGGTTCAAGGTCAGCCTAGGCTGCAGAGCAAGACTTTGTCTGGGAGCCAAGCTCCAGTGGTAGTGTCAGCATAGCGCACAAGGCCCTGTGTCCACCTCCAACTGCAAGAAAAGAAAGCAATCAGGAGTACATGCTTGCCCCACATATACAGAGCCCTTGGTCTGATTCCTAGTACTCAAGAAGGGGAAAAAACTATAAGAAACTTTTAATTCCATCCCTTTTGATTACTATTAATTTTTTTTAATCAGAAATCAGTTTATGGGCTGGTGAGATGGCTCTGGTTAAGAGCACTGACTGCTCTTCCAGAGGTCTTGAGTTCAATTCCCACCAACCACACGGTGGCTCACAACTATCTGCAATGTAATCTGACGCCCTCTTCTGGTGTGTCTGAAGACAGCTACAGGGTACTCATATACATAAAATAAATAAATCTTTAAAAAGAAAAAAAAAAGAAAGGAAATTAAATCAGTTTGTACCATATTGTATCATAAGGGTTACACTGTATTGTAAGGGCTATAGTGTATCGTCAGGGCTACACTGTATCATAAGGGTCATACTGTATCCTAAGGGCTGTACTCTATCATAAGGGCTGATTGTAAGGACTATAGCACCCCTGGACTTGGCGCAGCACTTTGCATACCTTGGGTATGTTGGTCCTCACATTGGACCACTTCCCTATGCCCTTACAGACATACTGCCTTATAAAACTAGAAACAGTATCACTATATAAACCAAGCTCAGCACCATGGTGCACACCTTAATCTCAGCAATTAAGACACTGAGACAGGTGGATCTCTGTGAGTTCAAGACTAGCCTGATCTACATAGAGTTCCAGGACAGCTAAGATACATAGTGAGACCATATTTTTTTTAATAAAAGAATAAACCAGAAATTGTGGAAATAAGTAATTTCCAGAATACTTGAAAGTTAGCATAACTAAGAAAGTTCTGTGGCTTGGTGCTGCCATCTGCTGGTTCTAAACTCCTGATTTCCAGTAGCTGGCCTGCTCTATGATAAGGAACAAAGGGAATGGGGTCCTTGTATTGACAATTTTTTAAAATCTTCTTTGTTGAGAATATGACACCAGACTATCATGCAGTCCATACATTGTTTCTTAGCAGTATGCTTTTAGTGAAACAGTTGCTAGTTCTCCATTAACTGTATACTATTTGGGTATGAGTTTCTCATCTAACCCTTTTTTCTTTCTCATTTTCCCCCCAGTTTAATGGATCGAGAAGTGGCACTGCTTGCTGAGATGGATAAAGTGAAAGCTGAAGCAAGTAAGATGATTGATATTTGATTAAAGCTGTGACTGAGCCAGGGCGTGGTGGTGCAAGCCTTCAGTTCTAGCACTTGGAAGGCAGAGGCAGGCCAGTCTTTGGGAGTTTGAAACCAGCCTGGTCTACATAGAGACTTAAAAACTATCAGCCATACAAATAATAGGTTGCTGCCTCTCAGTCAAAGCTTAGTGTTATAGTCTACAGTTATGGTTTATGTATACACACAAATATGAGTTTATCAATTAATGTACTGTGCTGACATACTAATTCTTCATACGAGTTTTAAAAGTTTTCCCCAAATCTTTAGCATTCTGAGTGTAGAATTTAATTTATAAGAGATTGCATCACGGTGTCTGCATCGACCGTAGGAAAAGGAAGCACCCTGGAGGCGCCTGAGCCGCCTTTTGTTTTGCTTTTCTTGGAATTTCTTATTGTTACTATTTTTATTTTTTGATAAAGCAGAATTATCAGGATGGTCAGAGAAGACCTCCCATGCTCCTACAGTTAAGCGTGTGCCCTTGTCTCCTGTCGTGGGATTTCCTTTGTTTTTCCACTTCAGGATGATCCTATTCAGTGTCTGTAATCAGAGAGTAAGGGGAGGCAGTGAGCTGAGAGTTGAGGATCGGAGCGCCGTAGCCTTGCCGGGTGTGGTTTTTCACAGAAGAGGCAGACGTGATGGTGGGTTTGCGTGCAGGTGTGCAGCACCGGTGTGCAGGAAAGCTTTGCGGAACCGATTCTCTCCCTCCACCAGGGACTTGGGATCAGGTGTGCATGGCCGTGCTTTACCCCGCTGAGCCGACCCCATGGTCCAGCGGAGGGTTTTATCTTCATGAGATCGAACTTGTGTGGGAAGGTCGTTTAACCTACCCTCAAACCACTAAGGATAGGAATGCTTTGTTAGGTGGTAGCTCACGAGTCATTGTGCCTGTGGCCACAGCCATGGCAGGTGGGGCCAGAGACCGCTGCGCTGAGCACAGGGAAGTGTGGCGAATACAGCAGAGATGCTGTCTGCTTCTCAGAAGTAGATGCATAAGCACTAAATAGTGTATCTTGAGATGTCTAAATGTCCCAGCTATCTAGCCTACTCTTGTCCTTTGGTTCTTTTATAGGTAAAGGTTCAGATAAACTAAAACTGGTAAAAAGGCACAATCCTTACTTTTGAGAAAAAGGTACTTTTTAAAAATACATCTTTTAGGGGCTAGAGCAGTGGGTCAGAAGTTAAGAGCACTGACTGCTCCTCTGGAGGACCTGGGCTCTATTCCCAACATCCACAGGGTGGCTAAGAACTGCCTATAACTCCAGTTCCAAGTGATCTGATGCCCTCTTGTGACCTCCATGGGCACCAGGCATACACAGGGTAGACAGACATACCTTCAGGCAAAACATCATATACAAATATATAATATGCACACAAAGAAGTGTGTATCTTTTAGAGAGCTAGGAAGATGGCTCAGCCAATAAAGTCCTTGCTGTTCTGGCATGAATATAAGTGTTAGAAGCTGGGTGTGTGGGCACATATCTAACTCCAGCCCCGGAAAAGGGGAAACAAAGCCAGGCGCGGTGGCGCACGCCTTTAATCCCAGCACTCGGGAGGCAGAGGCAGGTGGATTTCTGAGTTCGAGGCCAGCCTGGTCTACAGAGTGAGTTCCAGGACAGCCAGGGCTACACAGGGAAACCCTGTCTCGAGAAACGAAAAGAAAAGACAAGGAGAGGGGAAATAAACGCCTGGCACTTAGGGCTGAGGCCCCAGTGAGAGGCCACGTCCTAAGCCAAGCACTGGAAAGGGGGTCGAGAGATGACCTGTGGGATAAAATGCTTGCTTCACAAGCAGGAGGCACTGAGTTCAAATTGTGGTACCCACATCAAAACTGAGTACAGCAGTGTGGGTCTGTAACCCTAGAGCTGGACACACAGACATGTAGGACACAGGGCCCACTGTCCAGCCAGTCTAGCCAAAACAAGGCCTCTAGGTTTGCCAAGAGACCCTTACGTCATCTTCTTGTTTTATTTTTTATTTGACATGTGAAGAAACTTTTGGAGAAAATGTGACTTGTCCAGTATCATATCTTTTTGTTTTCTTTTTTTCTCAAAAAAAATGTGTTTGGTTTCTAGTTTGTTTGTTTGTTTGAGACAGGATCTCACTGTGGGTCCTGGCTGGCCTAGAACTCTCTTTGTAGACAAGGCTGGCCTCGAACTCACAGAGGATCCACCTGTATTGCTTACCAAGTGCTGGGACCCACAGTCAACCAAAATTGACTATTTCATTTTATGTATGGGGGTGTTTTGTGTACATGTGTGTCTGTGCAGCATCACATGTGTCCCATGTGCCCAGAGAGGCCAGAAGAGAGCGTGGGCTCTCTGGGCAGTTGTGAGCTGCCATGTGAGTGATGGTACTCGAGCCTGGATCCTCTGCTTGAGCCAGTGCTTGTAATCACAAAGCCATTTATTAACCACACAGCCCTAGTTGGTTTTCTGAGTCATGTGATGTGTATGAAGTCATTATTGAGAGCTGAAGAGGGAACTCAGTGGTTAAGAGCACTAGTTGCTCTTCCAGAGAATCAGGGTTCAGTTCCCAGCACCCACGCCATGATGCCTCACCACCCCCTGTAACTCCAGTTTCAGGAGATCCAGCACCCCTTCTGAGCTCTGTAGGTCCTACTGTGTGTCTCCGTGCCGGTGCATAGGTGTACATGCAGGCAAAACACTCACATATAAAATTAAATTTAAAAAATTTTAAATCCTTAAAACATATTTTCTCAATCTTGAAATCTGTAATTTTGCACTTGAAATCCCAGAATGCTGGAGGCTGAGAGGAACTGAGGTTGGTGTGATTGACAGGTGGGAGTAAACCCGTAAGTAGGTCTTTTATAGCTGTTAAGAAAATCAGTGTTAGGCTAGAGAGCTGGCTCAGCACTTAGGAACTCTCAATCTTCACCAAAACTGAGGTTCAGCTTCCAGTGCCCACGTGACGGCTCACAGATGCCACACCTTCAGTGCCAGGGGTGCCGTGACCTCCTCTGCTCTCCACAGGCACAGGGCATACATATGGCCAACATAGATACATGTGGGCAAGCACTCACACACGTGGAAACAAATCTTTTTTAAAAGACAGAAAGCAGGGCCTAGCAAACACAGAAGTGGATGCTCACAGTCAGCTAATGGATGGATCACAGGGCTCCCAATGGAGGAGCTAGAGAAAGAACCCAAGGAGCTAAAGGGAACTGCAACCCTGTAGGTGGAACAACATTATGAACTAACCAGTACCCCGGAGCTCTTGACTCTAGCTGCATATGTATCAAAAGATGGCCTAGTCGGCCATCTCTGGAAAGAGAGGCCCATTGGACACACAAACTTTATATGCCCCAGGGGAACGTCAGGGCCAAAAAAATGGGAATGGGTGAGTAGGGAAGTTGAGGGGAGGGTATTGGGGACTTTTGGGATAGCATTGGAAATGTAATTGAGGAAAATACGTAATAAAAAAAAAATTAAAAAAAAAAAAAAAAGACAGAAAGAAGGGCTGGTGAGATGACTTAGTGGGTAAGAGCACCCAACTGCTCTTCCGAAGGTCCGGAGTTCAAATCCCAGCAACCACATGGTGGCTCACAACCATCCGTAACGAGATCTGACTCCATCTTCTGGAGTGTCTGAAGACAGCTACAGTGTACTATAGAAGACAGAAGCCGGGCAGTGGTGATGCATGCCTTTAATCCCAGCACTTGGGAGGCAGAGGCAGGTGGATTTCTGAGTTCGAGGCCAGCCTGGTCTACAGGGTGAGTTTCAGGACAGCCAGGACTGCACTGAGAAACCCTGTCTCGAAAAACCAAAAAAAAAAAAAAAAAAAAAAAAAAAAAAAAGACAGAAGGAATGAAAGACGAGTGCGAGTGTTGATCTTCAGAGATAGCTCAGTCAGTAAGAGGCACAGGGCTTGAGCCCAGTCTCCAGAACCCACATTTGAGGCTATCTGGCCTCCATGTGTGCACTGCACCTGGCTTTCTTAGCTTCTGAGGTTTTAGCTCAGATGGTCTTACAAAGCAAGCACGGCATTGCTAGCTGTCTCATGACCCTGGGTGTAAAGTTCTGTATATGTCAGTTAGGAATTGACTGCACACAATAGAGTGACCTAGGTAAATGCATTTCCTGTTCTCTTGTGAAGAAGCCCAGAGATAACTAATATATAATTAGCAGGGCATCACTATATATTTATTAGAATGTCAGAGGGGTAACATTGGGACCCAGGTTCCTCTCTCCTTTCTAGCCACCTTTACAGCGTGCTCTGGTCGAAAGATAACTCCTAAGGATTCAGTAAGGGAAGGGTGAGCATCACATGACTCGACCACTGTAAGCTAGAGCTTCCTGTTGGGCCCACCCTCTGCTCGCTCACATCAGTGTTGAAGCTGAGCTAGGGCACACACCATGTCATCTGGAGCAAAGCCCAAACTAGGTGTGGACCCAGGAACATTGGTACTCAACATTTTTATTTTGATTTCGTGCATTTTGGGTTGATTTCTCAAGGCAGGGACTTGCTGTATTGCTGAGACCAGCCTAGAACTCAGTATATGGCCCAGGCTAGCCTTGCCATCACAGTCCTGCCTCAGCTGTCCAGATGTTCAGGTCACAGGCATGAGTGCTCAGACCTGGCTTAACCTGGGGCTTCTGACAGGAAGAAGAGGAGAAGGGCCTTACTCTTTTTAATAGGCTTTGTCACAGTCCTCTGCTTCAGCTGCCCAGTGACCCTCTTTATTATAAAATAAATAGATCCCTTTAAAGGGGGCTAGAGAGATGGGTCAGTGGTTAAGAGTACTGTTCTTGCAGAGGACCTGGCTCCAGTTTCCAGCATCCACATGGTGGCTCACAGCCATCTGTTAATTCCAGTTCCAATACCCCCTTCTGGCCTCTGAGAGCCCAGACACGGTACACACACATGCATGCAGGCAAAAAACACCCATGTGTTTATGTGTATAAAATAAGGTAAAAAGCTAAAGGTTATTTATTAAATAAATTGAATAGATACACCTCAATTTCTTGTCAGTGGCCACCTCTTCAAAGCATAATGGTTGGTCCCTTTGTCTGAAAGGCCACATCCTCTGAATAACTAGAGCTCTCATCAGGCCAGAGATGGCGTGTTGGGGCTTGGGTCCATAAACTAAAGGAAGAGACCATGTCCCCTTCCTCTAGGTTACATCCACAGAAAAAGAGAATTAGAGTAAGAATTCTTGCCACCAGGTGGTAGCGGTGGTGGTGCACACCTTAACCCCAGCACTCAGGAGGCAGAGGCAGAGGCAGGCAGAGCTCTGTGAGTTCGAGGTCAGCCTGGTCTACGGAGTGAGTTCCAGGACAGCCAGGACTACACAGAGAAACCCTGTCTTGAAAAACCAAAATGAAAAAGAAACAAAAGAAAGAATGAAAGAGAAAACAGTGACCAACTCTTGCAGGACAGAGCTGGGCATCATGGCTTAAGTGTGTAATTCCAGTGTGTGGAAGGCTGGGCTGGGCAGAAGATCACATGCCGCCCTGTGCGCAGCGTTCAGACAGGCTTGGGCTTCAGGGTGAGAGGCTGTCTCAGGACAGCCTTGCTGGGTATCAGTTCCTAGGCTGGTGGTGAAGTGTCTCGGCTTATTTGTCTGACAGCTCCCAGCTTGGCTTCCTAGGGAGGACTTTTTTATTTTTTATTTTTTTAATCTGTTCTTTACCATATCTGTAGAAACAGGTGCTTTTTTAAAAAGAAGAGTATAAGAGCTTGAATATCTATCATCAGTTGATGTACTAATTGGGTGTGTGTGTAGAGTGGACGGCCGAATGAGACATGAACAGCAGGTTAACAGTGGCTCTGGTAAAGAGAAGATGGTGTGTCTTATAGACTCGGTTTGAGGGAGGGAGAGGTCTGTGCTCTACATAAAGAGACAGTGTTTGGACTATGCAATGGAAGTTGTTAGTGGTTCTCTGACCAGAGACAACAAAGTCAGAAGTGGGGGATGGGGGTGGGGGGGTATGCTTTTGCTTTTAATTTTGTATCTGTTTGTTCTTGGTGAAATTTGTGTCAAATGTTATACATATTTCTGTCTTCATATGTATACTTCTTGAGAACAGACTGGGGGGTGTTAGGAAGAGGAGAGAGAAATGGGAGATGATTTTATAAGTCCTGTAATTCATACGTGTTTGTCTTTTAACTACCTTCAGAGACCCCTCAGCTGGAAGCTGAGCCTCTGGTATCTTCAGTTTCTGCGTGAGTGGGCAGGCAGCTAGGCCCTTGACTGTCGGGACACACTCTGAGGCAGGTACTCACTGCACCTCTAACTGCAGCATAAACGTGACACTCCTTTTTCTTCCACAGTGGAAATCTTGCTCAGCCGGCAGAAGAAAGCGGAGCTTCTAAAGAAGATGACAGATGTGGCCGTTCGCATGTCAGAGGAGCAGTTGGTTGAACTCAGGGCTGATATCAAGGTGAAACTCCCTTCTTCTTTCATTGACTCTCTGGACCAGCCAGCACAGCAAATCTCCAGGAGTCATGGCTTCACCTAACATCCTAAACCCATGGGCTGCCCTTCTGAGCTTGACCCCTTACCAGACTTTTCTTTTAAATGGTTCTGTCATCTATCCAGTTGTTCTGGTAGGAAATCTTAGGAAATGTCTGCGTTTCTCGAATTAAGTCTGTCAGGAAACTCTGCCCATCCTTGAACTTGCTGTTGAATCTTGTTTTCGTTTCCATTCCACCATAAAGATCTTCAGCACCGTCACCTGCTGCTTAGCCTTCTGTGGTAGGCTTGGTTGAGTCTTTCCAGTTGTCCTGATCGTCCCTTCTTCAAACCTGCTCACACTTTAGGATGAACACTGTAATCCTTACACTGACTGCTGGGCTCGCCCTTGTGCCACCCCAGGCTCCTTTTGTGTTCTTCCTCTAGTCATGTTAACGAGCCATTTGCAGACACTTGCTGGCCCTCCCATTTAAAGAACTCTACGCTTGTTTCCCATCTGCCCCGAGCCAGTGTTGGGCTCCCCTCTTCCCGACTCCTGTCATGTCCTCTGTATTGGGCTTTCATGGCAAGTTAGAGTTTTAGGTGGCAAATCTGTCTGGCTCACTAGACTGTGATCAGTACTAAGTAGTCCGTGGCACACTAGCTTAGAACACATGCTTTTAACAGTTTGCTCAAATCTTGTTTTATAGAGAAATGTTAACAATTTAAGATCTTTACTGTATTTTAATCTCCTCATAAACACGTCTGAAGTTTAGCATTCATACCTTTATTGTTTGTCTAAGGCCTTTCTCACTGTGTAGCCCAAACGAGCCTCAACTTTCAGACACTCTTGCCTGCGCCTCCTGAGTGTAAGGATTACGAATGTGAGCACCATGCTTGCCTGGTATCTTTTAACTTTTATAAATTATAATATTTGGAGCCCTGGAGAGCTGGCTCACAGGTTGAGAGCACTGATTGCTTTTCCAGTACCCACGTGGCAGTTAACAACCATCTGTAATTCCAATTTCAGAGTAACTGATGCTTTCTTCTGGCCTCATAGTCTACATGTACATGCATGCAGTCAGAACCCTCATATACATAAAATAAAAATAAATAAACTTTGGGGGGGAGTGTGTTGGGCGGGGAGGGAGACGTGTGTAAGGCTCTGTGGTTAAGAACGCTTGCTGCTTTGCCGAGGAGCCGGCTTCAATTCTCAGCACTCACACGGTGGCTCACAACTATCTATGGCTTCAGTTCCAGGGCCTCTAACACCCTCTTCTGTCCAAGGCCCCCTAGGGCACCAGCCACACATGAAGTTTACATACATAGACTCAAGCAATTACTTGTTACACATAAAGGAAAGTACATGAATTGCTTAAAAAAAAAAAAAAAAAAAAAAAAAAAGGTATTTCTGAGAATAAGTGTGTGAGCCCCAGACGCTGGATTGTTGTCGGTTCCCGTGGAGAGTGTGCTCTAAGTCATTTATAAACAGGAAGCTTTCGGGGCCAGGAGAGGGGGCTTTCTATTCCTCAGCCTTTCACCGCCGCTGTTTCCAAACATGGGCTTTGCTCCCATGTTTGAGGGGAATGCTTCCCGTGCAGGCCTGGGACAGGCATGGGGTAAGGTAAGCTAGGCCCTCCCGGGTCCGGGTTCACACAGACCCGCCCTCCTCCCCTGAGAACTGATTGGTGTGTGAGAGCCGGCAGGTGTAAAGTGTCAGTGACGTTCCTGCTCCCCGACAGTCCATTGCGACACTGGATGGTATCCCCCTCACACTGGTGCCACTCAGTCTCATTCAGCTGCTTGGGAGACACCAGAAACCCCTTCGTAATTAGGTGAGAGTTCTGGCTCCCCTGGGCGTCATCTGTTCTCTTCCTACGAGGCTAAAAGGTTTCTAGAAATACTCGTGCGGGCTGACTAAGACTCTAATCTGTTTCTTTCCACGTTTTAACACACTGAAGTGGGTGCTGTGCAATTTAAGCGTCTTATTTCCAGATCATTGTACTTCTGTCATTTCTATTATGTCTTTGGCTCAACAAACCCTAGAATTTGTTTCAGAATTAATATGAGGCAGATATTCTGTATCTGAAAGCGCCATTACAAGGAGTTTGTGTGCTCTCCTAAGCTGCAGTGTGCTCAGAATTTTTAGGATGTCAGATCTCAATGGTAATTTTTCTCTCCTTTCCCTATTGGTATTTCTGGATACGTTCCAAGAATTCGGATGTGTTTGAAGCGGGCATCGACTTCCCAGTGAGGAGGTGTGCTCCAGGAAGGAGTTCAGCTGGTGCCCACTTTCTCTGACCTCTGAACTTGGTGTTTCGCCTCCTCCTGTGCAGTGTGGGTGGGTAGAGGGAAGATGCCGGACACCGAGACACTGTTTGTCTCATAGGTCCCTACAGGTGCCTCATTCCTGACATGATCTTGTCGCATACTTTCCATAGTATGGTGAGCTTTTGGCCCAGTGGGCTGGTCAGCACAGTCTGCTTTTAAAAGGATTAAATCGCTTGCAGCACAGATGTCTCGTTTGCAGCCTTGCCTTTCCACGTGAATGGTTTTTCATCTCAAGAAATTGCTCCTATTTCAAAGACTCTGAAGTCCTATTTTATAAGGAGACAATATGGCTTTTCTTAGGAGGTTTCTCCTGAAGGACAACAAACCATCTACCTAACGGGGTCATTGTGGGAGCCATGAGCACAGGCTGCCTCTGCTTCTGTGTAAAGTGGTCCCATGTGGAGAGTGCTCCAGTAGGGAGATGGTTCTTTACTCTAAATTTTCCTCCCTCCCTCCCTCCCTCCCTCCCTCCCTCCCTCCCCTCCCCTCCCCTCCCCTCCCCTCCCGTCCCTCTCTCCCTCCCTCCCCATTCCTATAGGTCATAACCATTAGTTGTTGACCATTTATAACATTTCATCAAACTATGAAGCTTGTCTTCGGACCCTTGAGAAAATGAGTGTATTTGTCTGATTACTCAGTATCGGTAATGGAATGGCCATCTAACAAACTTTAAAGCAGTAACAATGAGAAAGTTAGAGAGACTTCTTTTCCCATCTCTAGATGTGGTTTTAATTCTGTGTGCAGTGCTTGTCTCACTTGGGACCTTTTCTCTCTTTTCTCCAGCACTTTGTCAGTGAGCGGAAATATGATGAAGACCTTGGAAGGGTAGCCCGCTTCACCTGTGATGTGGAGACTCTGAAACAGAGTATCGATTCTTTCGGACAAGGTGAGAGAGAGATCCAGACCTTAGATGCTGAGGAGACTGTCCTCTTGTGGTGAAGGCACACGTGCTGACTGGCCTGTCCACTGCACACACCTAGGTGCCTCTTGTCTTGGGTTTGTGAAAACTCAATGGGCTACATAGGAATCCCTTTGACTGTAAAGACTAGTATTTGCCAGTCCTGAAGTATGAGATAGTTTTTGTTCTTTTGGAGTCTAGACTGCTGGCTACAAACTTGCTAAGTCTCCAAGGCTGGTCTTTCTTTTGTTATTTATTTATTTAGGCTTTTCAAGACAGGGTTTCTCTGTGTAGCCCTGGCTAAGTCTCCAAGGCTGGTCTTTCTTTTGGTTTAAGGTGTGGGCCACCACACCCGGCCAAGGCTGGTCTTAAACTCCCACTTCTCTTGCCTCCATCTTCCAGGTCCCCAGCCCCCAGCAGAGCACTCTTTTCCATTCTGTTCTGCTGAGTTGAGGTGTGAGATACAACAGTGTGAGGGGCAGGCACCCGAGGCAACAGGGCAAACCTGCTTCAGCATTGAAGCCTGGACCTTTTTCATTCCTTCAAGCAGACACAACAGTTCTTGTCTCACTAGGCACATAAGAGACCCTTAAGTGGTGACACCGTGAGTGGGAAAGAGCTGGGCTGGAGGCAGCTTGGGAGTTGAAAGGACTTGCTGATCTCCCAAAGGACCAGAGTTCAGTTCCCAGGGCCCATGTTGGGTAGCTATGAGTCACCATCACTCCAGCCCCAGGCATCCCTCTTCTGGCCTCTGTGGGCACTTGCACACACAGAGACATATACACATATAAAAATAAATCATGGGGCTCAAGAGATGACTCGGCGATTAAGAGCACTTCATAAGCGCTGCTCTTATACAGGACCTAGGTTTGCTTCCGAGCACCTGCATGGTAGAGTACTACCATCCTTAACTCCTGCTCCAAGAGATTCAGCGTCTTCTTTTGACCTTCACGGGGACCAGGTACATAGTGCATGTCTATATTCAGGCTAAACACTTATACACACAAAATAAAACCTTTCTTTTAAGGGGGAGAACATAGAGGGCCTCTGAGTGAGAGTTTGTAGTCAGACATTAACAATAGATCAGGCTCTGAACGAGCTCCCCTCTCCTTCTCAGTGTTGACCCTGGGGCTGTAAGTGCTGCTTGCTCTGCTGTACCATAACACAAAAGAGTGAAATGGTGGCCTCAGAGTGGTGACTGTTAACCCATCACAGACCAGGCTTCAAGCCAAGAGGACATCCGAGGAAGGCTTTAAACCATTGATATCTGACAACATTTTGAATTGAAAATAATAAGAATTTTTGGTTATATTGGTTTATTGAATTTGGGGCTATTTTAGCAGAAAGAAACTTGGAAAGACATGGTTGCTGCAAAGACAAGTACTATTTATATAACCATATAAACATATTTGTATGTAGTTCTATTTATATAACTATTGTCACCTTACGTCACTACCAGGCTGCACAAGTTCTAGTTCTACTTACCTGGTCTGACTCTTGTACCCTTACATCACTGCATTTAAAAAGGATTCAGCAGAGATTTGATTGTTTACATTGTTTTTGCTTTGCAAAGTCTGTCCTTCGGGACTGTTCCTTGGAACATAGGGCCCTTCCTGTCATTCCCAGGGTTTAGTCTACAACCAGGAGTTTAGGAAAAGGGTCTGCTGAGACCCTGTCAGTGTCAGTGTTAGTGTGTGGGGGGGTATGGTATAATCTGTACTCCTCTTTCTAAGAATGTTTTACAAAGCAGTGGGGTTTGAGAACTTGGTGAAGCAGATTCTGTCCCCACTGCACACGGGTTCTGGACCTTACAGCCCATGGCCAGGCTTGTGCAGCCTTTACACACCGGGACATCCCGCAAATAGTTCTTTTCCTTAATTGCTCATCGTGAAACATCACAGGATCACAACATAGTCCACATGTTTCTGTTTCAGTGTCACATCCAAAGAACAGCTACTCAACCCGCTCTCGATGCAGCTTGGTGGCACCTGTGTCCTTGAGTGGCCCAAGTGATGGCTCTGCTGCTTCTTCCTCCCCTGATGCCTCTGTTCCCAGCCTCCCAGGTGCTAACAAGAGAAACTGTGCCCCAAGAGAGGCCTCTGCAGCCATGACGAACTCCAGTGACCGGCCCTGCCAGGCTCATCGGGAGGTAAGCTGGCTCTGAGCGTGCCATGGAAGAGCGACCCGAGTTGTTGGCATTTAAGTGCCTACTGTGTCACCTTCTCCTTGGCTTTCTCCATTGCTGTTTTTGCATCCATCCTGTCTCAGTTCCTACGAAATTGTTAGAGATAGCGTCGCAAACCATCAGCGGACTGAGACTTCCCGTTGCCCCAGACAGCTGACTTTGGTTTGTTAGCAGTTTGTTGTGGGTTGTATTGTGTGGTAATTAGTCACACTGGGAGTTGTGCACCCATCTCAGGGTAGTCCAGGTAGCAAGTTCACCACTGTGTATCTGAAAACTGCAGGACTTGAGAACCCTAAATGGAAAGAAAAAGTGAACCCGCCAGGCTAAGAGAAAAGTCTAGAAAGCAGCAGAGAGATCCAGTCTCTTTTCCTTGGTTTGAAGGATAAATAAACACAAGAGCAGTCAAAAGCTGTACATAGTCTTCAGAACTAAGAGCATTGGACCTGGAAGACAAAAAAGCCAGTCCTGTAAGCTTGCTGGGTTTGGAATGAGAGAAGTGTGCTATCCTTGGCCAGAGCGTGCCATGCCGTAATCTGCAGCTCATAACATAGCACGCAGCACAGCAGACCGTGTGCTTTTACTGCGCTGTGCGCACATTCTTCCCTGGTGCTTAGGACGGCTCTGCAGACGTGTGGTACGGTACTTATCTGACTTCGAGCTTGTAACTTTCCTTCTGTGTTTCCTTTCTTCCTGTGGGCATCTAAAGAGACAAACTCCTGAGAAGAGCTAGGCATGAGAGGCCAGGAGAGATCAGTAAAGGTGCTCTAATTATGATCAAGTGACAGGCTGGACTGGCTGATAGAGCTGATCCCCAGCACGGTTTTGCTATCAGAACACTGCTATAACCCAAACATAAACGAACCAGGCTTGGCCATGACTGAGCCCCCTGAACGTTGTATTGTTTCTCTTCACTGTAGGTATTTCCAGGCAACAGGAGAGGAGGACAAGGCTACCGGGCACAAAGCCAAAAGACCGCAGACCCCTCAAACCCAGGGCGCCATGACAGTGTGGGCCGCTACAGAAACAGCTCATGGTATTCTTCCGGGCCCAGGTATCAGGGTGTTCCGCCACAAGCCCCAGGAAACGCCGGCGAGCGGAGTCGCCCTTACTCTGCAGGGACCAATGGAACTGGAGCCATCTCAGAGCCTAGCCCACCCAAGCCTTCGTTCAAAAAGGGGCTCCCACAGCGCAAACCAAGGGCCTCTCAGGCTGAAGCTGCGAACTCCTGAGGGGAATTCCAGTTAGCCTCTCTTCTCTCCCATCCAGTTCAACCTAATAACTGGACTTTAGGAAATGTATACTTAGATTTAATAACAAAAAGAAATTTATACATATCTCTTTGGGCCATCCTAAATATTTTTGATTTCTTCTCTCCTTTTTTTTTTTTTTTTGAATGAAAGCTGTTTTCCCTTGGCCTCTCCTAGTGATATGGACTGACTCTGGTTGGTCGTTTTCACCAGGAACCAGGGGAACTATTGCCAGTTTTCCCAAAGGTGAGCAGCCTCCTTCCCAGCGCACCTCACCTCCAGCTGCTTACCGCAGAGGCTCCGGGAGGAAGAGTGTCTGCTAGTCCAGTCTCCAGTCCATTCGAGCAGATGCCACAGGTGCCTGCCAGGTTCCCACCAGTTGCCTGAGCGGGAGTAGAAATGAGGGGTTTTATACACTACTGGGTCAGCCAGAAAAGGGAAATGTGCGTCAGTTCGTGAAAGAGCCCGGGGAACGCCCTCTGTCTGGAATGTGCCTGAGGTCTGACATCAAGTCAGGGTTTCCATCCCACACTTGGCACCGTACCTTAACCTGCAGTTTCTTCCAAATGCCCAAAGCCTTGTTTCCGCTTACCTTAGGCTGAAACCCGGCCTAAGGAAATCTATGGGAAAGTAACATTTTAAGTTTTTTAAAAGAAAAAATGTTTTTCTTTGTTTCAGTGTTTGGAGATTTTTGTTGTTTGTTGTCCCTCCCTTTCCTGAATCCTGTTATGAACCAATTTTATATAATATAATTAGTGTTAATCTAAGGTGTTACTCGGCACCGTTGTTGCGGTCATCTTTATAAGTGAATAAATAAAAGCTAGTGCATCACGTGACTCCTTAGCGCCGTCTCTCTAGGCCTCATGGGTAGAAGTCACTTGGGCAGCCTGTTCTGTGCCCTGATGAAGGTGTCTGATCCCAGCTCCTCTGTCCGCTGCTGCCTTGTTTTAGAACCAAATTAGACGGTGGAAGGCACAGCTGTTACTGATGGGGAGGAGCGCTCAGCACGTGGGGAGCACCACAGCTGCCCACTTCTCCCCCAGGCAGCTGAAGGTCATAGTGTGCCCCCCCCCCCCACTGTTCCCTGTCCCTTGATGGGTAGTGAGTGTAACCATGTCTTTGAGCTCACGTAGCAAGTGGTGCTGGCGTCAGACATCCTCCTGCCCCACCAGTGTCTGCCACGTGGTAACAGGGCTTCTTCCCTGTGGATATTCTCGACAAGTGCGGCTGCCTCGGGGCCTGGCCTGGCTCGCAGTGGGGCCCGAACTGCAGGCTGGAGAAGGAAAGGAGTGGGACTGACGGACACTGACTGATAGTGGGTTGTTCCCAGTAAGGCAGCAGTCGCAGTGTGCAGAAGCCTCTTTCCAAGGGCTGAGCACCAAGGGCCTCTGGCAGGAGTTCAGGAGCTTCAGGCTGCCTTTCCTGATGAATTGTCCTACCTTGACAGGAACCCAGACACTGAAGTAACCCCGAAGGGCTAAGAGAGCATCCCTCTTTTTTGTCTCCCCCTTTTATCATAAAAAAGAGATCATGTTGTCTGTTTGGGGCCCTACTCTTTAGCCACCTTGAAATTTTACCGTTTTGGTTTATATTTTAGCCTAGGGGTTAAATCCAAAGACACACGGGTAAGCAAGTGTCTAGCATTAAAATATACCTTCAGCTCGCTCTTAAGTTTTCCTTTTGAGACAAGAGTCTTCCTACGCTGCCTTGGTAGACCTCAAGCTTGTGCTGTGCTCACCTCATAACCTTTTGAAAAAAAAATATGGAGAAACAGCTGTTGGCAAAGTTGGTCTGCAAGTTTATCGGCCCGGCGCCGGTTCCTATCCCCAGCCAGCCAGTGCAGATCTGGAAGCCCAGAGCTGGGGAGGCGCTGACAGATGGTCCCAGGATTTTCCTGGCCCTGGATTCTAGCCAGTCAGCAGGCCAAGTTCAGTGAGAGACCCTGTCTTAAAAAAACAAGGTGGAAGTGCCAGAGGTGTGGCTCAGTGGCTAGGACCACTTGCCTCTTCAGAGCACCCATGTTGGTTGGTTCACAACCCCTGCAATTCCAGCTCCAGAGAAACAGACGCCCTCTCCTGGCTCCACAACTCCTGTGCCCGTGTGGTGGAAAACAAGGTGAAAGCCAATAGACAATCACTTCTGCCATGAACCTTTGACGTATGTGTACACACATACCTGCATGTTCCACACATACACACACAGACACTATACACATATCACATACACTAGACACATACATATACACAGTATATAGACACACTGCATACACATACATTCTATATGCATATACACTATATACATATGTACATACTATGTGTGTGTATGTGTGTATATATATATATATACACATATACATATACATATATATATATATACATACTGGTTGGATATATGGTTGACTGTTTATAATCCATGCTCTTGGGAGGCTGGTCACCAAAAGTTCAAGGCTAGCCTGTCTCACATAGTGAGTTCTATGCCAGTTAGGACTAAGCAATGAGACCCTTCCTCAAAAACTTTAAAAGGGGGGCAAGTGTTTTAGTTATAAGACTCAGTTGTAAGAGAGTGTCCTGTCATAAGCAAAGCCCTGAGTTTAGACCCTAGTACCAAACCCCCTCCAAACCAAAAGGATATGTGGTAAAAACAAACAAAACCTCTTTGTTTTTTAAATGAGGTGTTTAGACTTCATTTATTTGTGTGTGTGTATGTGGTTGTTCTAGAAGGCCAGCAGGGGGCATCAGACTCATCCCACCTGCAGCTGGAGTCACAGTGTTGAGTTGCCCAGTGTGAGTGCTAGAAAACACACTCCAGTCCTCCCTCTGCAAGAGCAGGGCTCTCCTAACCTCTGAGCCATCTCTGCAGTCTCCTTCCTGACCGCCCACCACCTTGTTGTCTCTCCCTGGCCTGGGAGGAGGCTAGGGTCACCGGCCAGTGAGGCCCAGGGACTCTGTCCATTCTTATCTTCCCAGGACTTGGATTTCAAGTGTGAGCCACCATACCTGGAATTTTCACTTCAATTTTGGGAATCAGACGTAATGTTTGTACTTAATGATGGAGCTGCCTCCTGAGACATTCTAGAACTTTTTTTTCCTGAGATTTTTTTTAATCTTTTTTTTAATTAGATATTTTCTTAATTTACATTTCCAGTGCTATCCCAAAAGTCCCCCATATCCCCCCCCACTCCTCTACCCACCCATCTAGAACTCTTTTTAAAGAACAAACATGAAAATGACTATTTTTTTTCCTTTTGTATAATTGGTAGTTATACATACATTTACACAGCTTGGGTTTTGTTTTGTTTTGTTTTTTCCTGATTACCTTTGCTTTTTAACCTACTGACTTTGATTTGAAGAAAAAGCATAAAAGCTGGAATGTTAGTTATTCCTTTAATCCCACTACTGAGAGGCAGAGGCAGCTGGGTTTCTCATGAGTTCAAGGCCATAGTGAGTTCCAAGACAGCCAGAGCTACTCGGAGACCCTGTCTCGAAAAACCAAAACCAAAGAAAGGAGTAAGAAGCACTAAGTCGAGCCTGACCACATTTCACTGTCATGGCGGTGCTCAGGAGGCGCAGGGAGGGGGGCCAAAGGTCAAGGTTGTCGAGCAGATACATAGTGAGGCCCTGGGTCTGAGGCTACAGAAGACCTCATTGTAAGCATGGATCTTTTTCAAAACCTACTTTATTTAGGGCTCGTAAACACTTCAACCTCTCCCCTAACCCATCAACCAGAAGGTGGGGAGTGGGGGGTGGGGGTGGGGGATAAGGTTAATAGAAAAAGGGAGCTGGGGACCTGTTTAGAAGTCTCTCTTAGTAGAGTAGTCAGGGTACCAGCAGTGCAGGTCAATAGCAAACACCAAACATGAATCGGAAGCTGCAGGACGATCCAGCAGAAACAGCAAGGCTCTGCTGAATCAGCATGAGTCAGCGGAAGCAGCCAGAAGCAGGCATAACACCATGAGAAGTTCTTTGTGCGTTTCTCTCTACAAAGTAAAGACCAGCAAAGAAGTGAAACATAGCATAGCAATTCAAGAGCATCCTCTCACTGTTGTGGGGTTCCATTTATAGTCTTTCTTTTTTTTTTTTTCTGATAGTTTCTTTTTTTTTTTCTTTTCCATTTTTTATTAGGTATTTAGCTCATTTACATTTCCAATGCTATACCAAAAGTCCCCCATAGCCACCCACCCCCACTCCCCTACCCACCCACTCCCCCTTTTTGGCCCTGGCGCTCCCCTGTACTGGGGCATATAAAGTTTGCAAGTCCAATGGGCCTCTCTTTCCAGTGATGGCCGACTAGGCCATCTTTTGATACATATGCAGCTAGAGTCAAGAGCTCCGGGGTACTGGTTAGTTCATAATGTTGTTCCACCTATAGGGTTGCTATAGTCTTTCTGAACATCACACACCCTCTCAAAGGTCTGTTTTCAGCAAAACACCACATGACAGCTTCCAGGAAAACATCACGTGACACAACTGAGTCATTAAACCCAGAAATTTCCACTTTACCCCATAGTTTCTGCCCACCCCAAAAAAGACCACCTCAAGACTAGCCTGGGCTTGATAGTGAGACCTGTCTCAAAAACAATAAATAAGCAAAATCTAAACTTAAAACATGTAGGGGGACTGGAGAGATGGCTCAGTGGGTAAGGGCACCGACTGCTCTTCCAGAGGTCCTGAGTTCAATTCCCAGCAACCACATGGTGGCTCACAACCATCAGTAATGAGATCTGATGCCCTCTTCTGGTGTGTCTGAAGACAGCCACAGTGTACTCATATACATAAAATAAATAAATCTTTAAAAAAAAAAAACATGTAGGTGGGGCTGGAGCGATGGCTCAGTGGTTAAGAGCACTGACTGCTCTTCCAGAGGTCCTGAGTTCAATTCCCAGCAACCACATGGTGGCTCACAACCATCTGTAATGAGATCTGACGCCCTCTTCTGGTGTGTCTGAAGTCAGCTATAGTGCACTTACATATAGTAAATAAATAAATAAATAAATAATATGTAGGCGTTTGTGGGTTTGGGGGTGGGAATTAGATTTGTGTGTTTGCTCATACGTATCCACACATGTGGAAGCCAGAGATCAGCCTTAGGTGCTACACCTCAGCCGGCATTCATCTTGGGTTTTGGCTCAAACTCTGAGTGGAACTCACTATATAAACCCTTGGTGGGTTTGAATTCATAGAGATCTGCCTGCCTTTGCCTCCTGAGTGTTGGGAATAAAAGTGTGAGCCTGCACACAGCCTGTTTCAGTTGTCTTTATCTCTCCTTCGCTAACAGCTCAACCACTGTGCAAGCACTCACACATTAGTGGTGAGTGTGTAAATCTGCACACATATTAGTGGTGAGGGTATACACGTGCACACATATTAGTGGTAAGGGTGTAGATCACACACATTAGTGGTGAGGGTGTACATGTTCACCCACATTAGTGGTGAGTGTGCACATCTGGACCACTATCACCCATAGTGATATCAGCTGGTCACAGTGGCACACGCCCTTAGTCCCAACACTTGGAAGGCTAAAGCAGGAGGGTTGCAAGTTTGATGTCCGCATGGGCTACACAGCAGTAAGTTGTCTCAGAAAGGAAGTCTATGAAGAACCCATAGATGTAGCAGTTGTGTTTCTTGTCACTTGTCCTACAGATGTAACTCCCAAGTGGGGAATGATTACTGTGTCATTCAGTGTTTGTTTTAGCAATGCTCATAAATAGAAAACAAACAACCCATACAAACACTGGCATCTACCACCAGGCACCTGTTAACCTCTTTACATCACGTTCCTACAGTGGAATACTATGTACCGATAGGTAAAAGATATTTGAGCAGGCTCTCCTGGAGGGGGGGGGGGGGACCTGGGCTTGCATTCTTCATCCTTATTTACAGAGATGTCCAGGGCTATCTTAGAGACCAGAACACCTCCTTAGATGGGACCAACCACCCAGAGTACCTTACTTTCTATCACATCTCTGAATTGTTTGTTTAAGCTATTCTTTAACAAAGCAAATGCTTGCAGAGGTGGGCGGAACTTCAGTGAAATGTTTGCCTTGTAGGAATAAGGATCTGTGTTTCATCCCCAGCACCCATTGCCGGATGGGAGAGAGTTGAGGAAGACACAGGCAGATCCCTGGGCCTCACTGGCTAACCGGCCTCGCCTACTTGATGAGGTCCAGGCTAAGTGAGAGATCTTGTCTCAGAAACCAAGGAACCTGAGGAACAACACCTGAGGTTGACCTCTGACCTCCACACATATGTATACATTCTGTTTGCAAAACAACAACAACAACAACAACACACACACATACACACAACCCCAGAGTCCCAAAAATAAACTGATAAACTGATTGGTTCAAGGGGCTGGACTTGAGGCTCAGTGGTAGAAAGAAGGAGGATGGGAGACAGCTGAGACACGCAGGTGTAATGTTGGATGAAGGCTATGACATCGCTGTGACAGGGGAGAGAAAGCCTTGCCCAGGCTAGACCCGTGGGTGTTCTTTTTTTTTTTAATATTTATTTATTATTATATATAAGTACACTATAGCTGTCTTCAGACACACCAGAAGAGGGCGTCAGATCTCATTATAGGTAGTTGTGAGCCACCATGTGGTTTCTGGGATTTGAACTCAGGACCTCTGGAAGAGCAGTCAGTGCTCTTACCCGCTGAGCCATCTCACCAGGCCCCACCCCCCCCCCCGTGGGTGTTCTTGTGTGAGGATGCAGTCTTGTAAATATGTGTGGGGAGCAGGGTAAACAATTTTGGGCTTAGATGTGAACTAGAATATCCGAGATACAAAGCCATCAGAATAGTTCTTGTGTGAGGATGCAGTCTTGTAAATATGTGTGGGGAGCAGGGTAAACAATTTTGGGCTTAGATGTGAACTAGAATATCCGAGATACAAAGCCATCAGAATAGTGATTTATGGAAACTCATCTGACCAACAAAAGTGAGGGTTTGATTTGCGTGCTTTGTATAGAGCAGCCCCTCCCTCGGTGCGATTGTCTGGGTGGCAGCCTGCTCCCTGAGAGGAACAGGTGTCTAAAGTGGCCTGTTGGGAGGCTGCTGTTCATTACCATGTACCCAGCGGCTTGCAGGAGCTACTAATCATTTTACAGAAACTTGATTATTTTACAGCTTCTGGCTGTAGCCACTTGGGCACATGGGTACCTGCATGTGGTATTTATAGGTCCTAGGCAGCCCACTGAGATCAGAATACAAGGCAAACGGCTTCTTCACCTTTTCTCCCCAACCAGCAAAACCTTGCCTAGCAGCCAGCAGACTCAAGTAGAGAGACTCCAGACTTGTTTCTTACTCTGTTTCACAACTTGGTAGCTGCCCTCGGAGCACTGAGCTGTAATAAAACATCTCTGAGCCAGTCCTGAAGTTGTTAGGCCGGCATGGTTGTGAGTGCTTTAGGCATACTGAGCCAGGTGCTGCCGAACAGCATGCTGAAAGGCTCAGCTGGCCTATGGCAAGCTCAAAGCCTGCTTACCTATGGACCCTCTGCTCCTGTCTCCCTCCCTTACTAAAAAGCCTGTGACAGAGGTGTCCCTGCTTCTAACTCTTCAGACTTGCTTAACCCAAAAGAAGTCAGAAACATCACTGTCCGTTATCTTCTACCCTGCGCATTCCTCCAGCTGGATGGGCTCTTGTCTCCTTTGCCTCTGCCCTCCTTGCCAGGACAGCACAACCTGGCCCAACCTCAGGGTTGTATGGGTGGGGCAGGCTGGAGGCAGAGCTGAGCTCAGGGACAGTCACCACTGGTTCCTGGCTGCAGGAGGGACTCTCAGGTCAGAACTCCTCATGGGAAAGTCAAAGTGTTATTACCGTGTGGATGGTGAGGGAATTTCATGGTAACGAGGAAAGCCTATCTGAAGATGTTTCTGGATAGAGGAACTCACCCACCACTGTAAGCACAACGGCTCTGCCCACCCGCCCCTTCACTGCCATCATAAAAGCCAGAGCAAATGCCACCCACTCCAGACTCCTTAAGCAAACCTTAGATCTCCTTCTATGTCTCTTCAACTTAATCCGACTTAGGCTCTCTCTACCAGATTTTAAACAGACCTTTTGGCTGATGCAGAACACAGAGTTTGGGGAGACGAGATTCATTGGGGGTCCGGTACTCCTTCATAGGCTCCTGCCACTCTGGGGGGCTGCAGTCAAGGGCTGTCTTCCTCTGCATTCTATAAGCCAGCAGCAGACTACCCGTCTAGGCTGTTTATTGAAGGACGTTCTCGGGACATGACAGGAGCAAATAATTGCTGTCAGCCTGGCCAACTCTAGTTGCTCATCTAGGTTCCTCTGCTTAAGTTGTGTGTTCTGTATTGGGTTTCTCTATCCAAATCACGTACCCGCCATGATTCTGTGTTTTAAGCTAACTGTATTCTACTTCCACTCTTTTTTCTTCTTTCTTTCTTTTTGTTTTTTGTTTTTTGTTTTTGTTTTTTTCAAGACCTTCCATTTAAGAAGAGTGCTCTGAGCCGGGCCGTGGTGGCGCACGCCTTTAATCCCAGCACTCCGGAGGCAGAGGCAGGCAGATTTCTGAGTTCAAGGCCAGCCTGGTCTACAAAGTGAGCGCCAGGACAGCCAGAGCTATAAAGAGAAACCCTGTCTCAAAAAACCAAAACCAAAAAAAAAAAAAAAAAAAAAAAGAAGAGTGCTCTGAAATCAATCCAAAGGTGGCTAAGAACTCGAGTCTCAAGGACTTCCAGTGTGGATGGGAATCCTTCCACCAGGCCTTACCCTGAGTTGGTGTTCTTGGTCTCAGCAACAACTGTATACCTGCACCTTATACCTTATACAGCATCACCTATATAACTAGCCTTTTTTCTTTCTTTTCTTTTGAGAGGAGGTGTCATGTAGCCCAAGATGTCCTCAAACTCTCTATGTATGGGAAGAGGATGCTGAGCTATTTTGATCCTCCTGCCTCCACAAGTGTTGGGATTACAGACCTGGTCCACCATATCCAGTGTATGTGATGTGGTCCCGAGGGTGGAATCCAGCACTTCATGCAGGCAAGGCAACCACTTAGTGACTTAGCCCTTAAAACAGTCTTCATGGGGATCATGTTACAAACAAAGAGACCCCTGCAGACACAGCCCAGAGCTGGCTGATTCCAGACTTCCCCACCATATGGCTGAAAGCCAGGCTCCATTGGGCCAGGGACCTCCTGAAAGGTTCAGAGAGTGGGCAGAGAGGAGGAGCCCCTGGGTCTTGTTCCTCGACAGCCACCTGTTCCCACCCCCCTGCACACAGCGTCTTACTCCGCCTGCGCTCTGGGGTTGGGAGGAGAGCTTTCTCCATCTTTTGTGTCTTGAGCAGTTTTTTCCTTGCTCTGATCATCTCTGCTCTCTCTCCTTGTTCCTTTTTGTAGATAATACTCCCACGGGCCTCCCACAGTAGCTCCAAACCGCAGCCTCCTGAGTTTCTTCTTGTTGACAAAGGTTTTGAGCTGTCTCTGAGTAGGGCTCCCCCTCAGCTTCTCCCCTCCCCAAACCTTACAAGGAGGGCCCAGAATGAGTCCGGAGTTGGGGGAAAGAGAGCCAATTTCAGGGGGGAAAGCAGCCCTGAGGCCTGATGTTCCCTTTTCAACACTCCCCCACCTCCTCCTCCCTGGCTCCTAATCACATGTCCCCTACCCCCACTCCAGTCCCTTCGTGTGTAAGTGTATCTTAGGGATGGTGGAAGGAGTGGGTTAGAAATTAATCACTAAGAGCCAAGGAAATCCATGTAAACAAATAAGTGCCAGACCCGAACAGATCTGAGAGGCTGGTATAGGTGGAAAGAAGATGTTTGAATGTGTCATTCATTTAAACAGAATGGCCACGCCACAGGGAAAGACCCGCCCACCTTATGAGTACTTAGATATGTTGAGGGGTTGAAGGACTGCAATTTCATTCTGGGATAAGAGTAGTCCCAACGCTGTGCATGCCGCCGGCACAAGCCTCTAATCCGAGCACTCGAGGCAGGGGCAGAATGAGTGCTAGACTGCCAGGGCTACACAGAGAAACCCTGTTTGGGAAGAAGAAGACAGGGGAAAAAAAGAAAGACAGGGAGGAAAAGAAAGAAGGAAAGAAAGAAAGAAAGAAAGAAAGAAAGAAAGAAAGAAAGAAAGAAAGAAAGAAAAGAAAAGAAAGAGTGGTTCTAGCATAGCATCCAGTACCTAACCAGGCTTACCAAAATAGTGACCGGAATGGCGCTAATACAAGCAGTGTGTCTCAGACAAGGTCCATGACCTTCGTGTTTTCACTGGTGAATAGGAACGGCTTCCGTGTTAAATTAGCAGGGGAATCCGAGAAGAGCACTTATTCAGCACAGAGCCCTCCTTGCCTCGGGAAATACGAAGTTCAGTCATTCCCAACCCCAACTACTCCGCCCGATTTAAACCCAGGTCTCTAGCTTCCCTGACCTCCGCAAGCCAGCCCAGGTCAGTCCAGGTCACTGATCTGGAAGCCTAAACATGACCTCGAGGATATAGTTTGGACCCGTTAGACCTGACCACCCCAGAGGACCAGTGATGTCTATGCAACTCAGGTGTTTTGGGAGCAGGGACTGTTGTAGATGGAACCCCGACTTTGTCCTCTTCTCTCTCTCTCTCTCTCTCTCTCTCTCTCTCTCTCTCCTTCCTTCCTTTTTCTTCTCCCTTTGTGAAATAACTACCCCGGGGCGTTTCTCAAGATCCCTCTGAGACTCAAAATCAGACAATAAACATTTGCATGAAGCAAGTGCCGCACATTCACTGTCCTGGGTATATATGCCTCCTTATTTCTTCCTCAGAACCCACAGGGGTAGTTATTATTATTTCCATTCCACGGATGAAGAGAACTGAATCACAGAAATGTTAGTAAGTTGTCTTACAAGAAAAGGATTATCTCCTGGACAGCGAGTTCAGAGCAGTACTTAAACCCGGCTCGGCTAGCCGAGTTCTGCAGATGACGCTTTCAACAACAGCCTCGCCCTGGCTTAAAGTGAGCTTTAAAATATTCCTCTGTTTAGCGGGATGCTATCTAACTCCTGGAAAGAAGGTTGCTGCGAGGACTGGAGGGGTTACTCTTTAGCCCTGACCCATCAGGAGTCGGGAACCATATCTGCGGACATTTCAGGCTCGCCTGGGAGCTGGATTTCAGGGTGCAGCAGACTGGGAGGGGGGGACTTCCTCCCTTTCTTCCCAAAGCTCCTGTTCATTTAAATACAGGTGCCTTGAGCTTGGGCTTTACTAGCTGCTGACGGGTAGTTGGAGCAGGGTATACTCCTCTTTCCGACGCTGGTGGCAGTGGGTGTGTCTCCTGCAGGGGAGCAGTGCTGAGCTCCGGCTTCTTCCATTGGAGAGCAAATTGCAGTTTTGGCCCCGGCGGCTTCTCTGGGCGCGGGCGGCAGCCGCGCTCACTGGCAAATCGTAGGAGGGAGGAGGAGCGGCGCTGGCAGGAGAGGCCGCGGGGACGGTCGCGGCGCGCGGGGACAGGGACAGGAGACGGCCGTCCGCCCCTGCTTTCCGCCTCCTCGCTGGAGGTGCGGGCTCCGGGGAGAATCGAACTCCGCGACTAAAGGGGGGGGGGGGCTAGCCAAGCACACACAGGGTTCCTGGACCAGCCTCTGACCCTCCCGCGGCGACAGAAACTTGAGGAAATGCGTGGGGCGAGCGGAGGGCTTGGAGTTCACTTTCCCAATGCGCCCTCTGCGCTCCGGGGTCTCGCCCAAGGCATCTGGACCTCACTCTAGCCTCAGGTTTCCTCAGCTCCTGCTTCCACTTTTCAGGGGAGCCGAGCCGCATCCGGGAAAGGCTTGACTGAACCCGGGGGGAAAAACAGGTTCAGAAGCCTCCCTTTTAGAGAACTCTGCATAGTCAGCGCTCCCCGGGGGCCCCAAACCTTCAACTACTGGACGTTCCCCGCCACCTAGTCGCCAGTTCCCGTTCTCATGACATTATTCTCGTTCCGAAACACATCTACAACACACTCACACACGCTCACGCCCCCAAGCCTTCCTCTGATCCCTCTGCAGGAGAGAGAAGCCCGAGGCTGTCAGGCTGAGCCCACCCGGCCCGGGTTCTCGCCTTAGGGAGTCTGGCAGCGCTAGGGGGCGGCAGCCTTCCCTGCCCCCACCAAGGTCCCAGGGGAGGGGGATCCCTCCGCAGGAGGCCTGTCTCTTTAAGGAGGCGGCCCTGACTGGGTGTGCCCCGTCTCCATGGTTACCCCGGTGCAGGCGGCGGTGCGGGAGGTAGGCTGCCGCTTCTCCCCGACAGACGGAGGGAGCTGCGGGGACCCGGCGCTGAGCCGAGCCCAAGCGGGAGCCACCCCGCTTGCAGAAACAGGAGCCGCGGGCGGACCAAAGGTGCAGAGTGCGCGGTGGCCGCGGGGCCTGCAGCCCGGAATCCGTGGGCGGCGAGGGGTCGCGCGCGCGCCATGCGCCCAGCCCCGACGGTGCGGACGCCCCCTTGTGCGCCGGCAGCTGCTGGGGCCTGCGAGCCTGGGCCGGGCATAGCCCCCCGACGGCTACTCTAGGGGGCGCGGGGCCCGGCGGGGGGCGGCCGAGCCAGGCGCCCTCCCCCGGCGCTGAGTCCCCGCGCCCCGGAGGGATGGGGCGGGCGGCCCCCGCCGCCTAAGATGCCGGCCATGCGGGGGCTCCTGGCGCCGCAGAACACCTTCCTGGACACCATCGCCACCCGCTTCGACGGGACGCGTGAGTCAGGCCCTAGCTCCCTAGCTTCCGGGCAGTAATCCACTGTCGGAACTGCCACCTGCTGCTTGGTGCCCACCAGCCATCCCCTTCCTCACCCCTCTTGAAGCTAGGGCCATTCTCTCCTTCCAGTAAGTGAAGGTTTCCCGGAGGTTTTCAGGGTCAATACTGTAAGATGTCCCTAGGTGCGGGACCGGGATGAGTCAATCTGATCCAGCCTGTCTTATCCTCAGACCTGGCGCGGTTGCAAAGGCCGAGTCGGGTGAAGCGCGGAACCAGTCCTGGTGGACAGCGCAGAGGGCTCACAGAGCCCAGATTTAGAAATAAGATTTGCAAAGGAAGGTAGAGTAGGCGGGATTCAGCAGAGAACTGTGTCTGCAAGCGTATCGCACAGTCTAAACCCGTCGCTTGGAATGCCCACCCGGCCCCAAAGAAGCTGAGCTCCTCTGAGCTCGGGAGACTCACATCCGGACTGGGGAAGTTTGGAAAAGGCAACTTGAGCTTCCAGATTCTGAGTTCCTCTGGCTCTGAACACAGGGAAGTCGTGAAAACAGGGTCCCTCCCCCTCTCGCTCCAGTGGGGCTTCCCAGTTCTGACAAGCGTTCTCCCTCCTGTTGTAGACAGCCTGTAGGAACTCATCACAGAGCTCCCCCACCCCCCAGGCTTCTCCATCTGCTTTGGGCTTGAAGCCTGCTGATTCAGCACCCCTCACTCCCCAATACATTCTTGGCTCCAGGCTCTGTTGTTCAACCACTATCCACACACCGCCATTCTTGATGGCGTTCAATAGTCCCTGAGCCAGGGTGTGCAGCGAACGGGGCATCGGATGCATGGTGGCCTGCTTCCCAGACCAAGCGGTTCTCCGTGGGAGGAGCCACACAGCCAGCCTAGTTATCTAGTTAAGGGATGAACCTGGCAGAAGCCGAGGTGGGCCCAGAGCAGGTGGTACAGTCTTTTGGAAATCTCCAGCCCCACCCCTTACTCAGACTGCTCAGGACACTGCACAGCAGTGCCTACACAGGACTGCGTTCAGCAGTCCGCACTGACATGGTCCTCTCATGCACTCCTATGCATTCAGCTGGGGACCCTCCCTTGAGGACACCGATACCCAGGTGTGCATGCTAAGCCTCATTCATGAACCGGTCATGACCAGCATACACAGCTTCCTTTGGGGACGAAACCCCACGCTTTGGTGGGGTTTGCAAGTAGTTTGAGAAGCGGGGCTGGTAGGTGAAGGTGCCCTTCGCATTCTCTTGCAGACAGCAACTTCGTGCTGGGCAACGCCCAGGTGGCGGGGCTCTTCCCTGTGGTCTACTGCTCCGATGGCTTCTGTGACCTCACGGGTTTCTCCAGAGCTGAGGTCATGCAGCGGGGCTGTGCCTGCTCCTTCCTCTATGGGCCAGACACCAGTGAGCTGGTCCGCCAACAGATCCGAAAGGCCCTAGATGAGCACAAAGAATTCAAGGCTGAACTGATCCTGTACCGGAAGAGTGGTAAGGCACCGTGGCACCAATTTACCTTCAGTGTCACTATGCTGGACAGGGCATCCATCCTCTCACTATCTCTCTTCTTTTCTCTTCCTATCTTCCAATGTACCCATCCACCCTTCTACCCCTTTCTCTGCCTCTACCTCTTGTCCTGGGCTCCTCCTCCTCTGCTGGTCTCAGCCTCCACTCGCTTCCAATCTCCAGTTTCTCATATTCAGAAGGGGGAGGGGAGCCACCCCATGTCAGTGTGTCTGACAGTCGTGTCTGACAGTCATGTCTGCTCCCCTCGCTCCCCGAAGCCTTGTCCTGAGTGAGCCCACACTGCTGCTCTCTCCCCAGGAAGCTCCGTTTCTGCTAGCTTCTTACCAGGGACCGTCCAAGGGGTTCTTAACTTAGGCAGGGCAAGGTAAGAACGGAAGGCAGCTAAGTCTGTCTCTTTGCCTAGGGCTTCCATTCTGGTGTCTCCTGGATGTGATACCTATAAAAAATGAGAAGGGGGAGGTGGCCCTCTTCCTGGTCTCTCACAAGGACATCAGCGAGACCAAGAACCGAGGAGGCCCTGACAACTGGAAGGAGAGAGGTGGGTGCTCTGGCTCCTTGATTTAGAAGCAGAGATTTGGGCTCAGGCTCAGGGGTGTCTGTGACACTCAGTGTGGGTTACAGGCGCCCACTTGTCCTCACTGAGCTCCGCTCAGTCTGCGCTGCTGTGTGTTTAGTCCCGGGATGGGAATCTTATCCTAATAGGCTAGTTGAAACAAAGTTGCAGTTGTCAAGTAAACTTCACCTGCGGCAGGAACCCTTTCTTCCCCACTGACGAATGAGGCAGAACTACTCACCTGACTTCTTTCAGCACAGCATGCCTGATTGGGGAGTGGGGGGGACGACCCAGTGGATCCCCCTTCATGGGCTGGGGCAAGCTTTCTAAGTCACAGAACTGTCATTAGACACTGGTCCAAAATCTCCTCACTGTCTGGAGATGCTGTTCACACAGTCCATGCCACAGCTCTGCCCTCCCTCAGCCCTGGGGTTTGCTGGTGTCAGTCTTCAGTGTGGGTTCCTCTGAGCTTCCACACCTCTGCTGGCGGCATCCTACTGCACCTCTGCTGATGGCATCCTACGGTCTCGGTCTCTGCATCTTGAAACTCTCTTAGAGATTTCCCAGGCCTTTCTCTACTGACTTCTTTTCTTGTGTGGCTGAACCCTAGGACCGCACAGCTCCGATTGACAAGTGATCTGATGACAAGAGGAATGCCTAACCCCTCACTCTGAAAAGACAAAAGAGTCACCGAGCCAGATCATTTCACAGACTAACAACTAATACCCTGTGCCCAGGATCCTACAGCTTACTGTCACAGAACCCTCTTTTCTTGTAGGCGGTGGCCGGCGCCGATATGGTCGGGCCGGATCCAAAGGCTTCAATGCCAATCGGAGGCGGAGCCGGGCAGTTCTCTACCACCTCTCTGGCCATCTGCAGAAGCAACCCAAGGGCAAGCACAAGCTCAATAAGGTGGAGTGAGCACCTGGGTGTGTGTTTGGATTGGGGGCAGGGTACTGCAGCCTGAGGAGATCTGGGAGAGGAGCTAAACCCACCTCAGAGATAATGTCCAGAAGCCACTTGGGTCCCACCAGACCTTTGAGGGTAGGGCCTGATGAGGGAATAGGTCATGTCTGGTCCATCAGAGTGCTAAAAGAAAGTCTTGGCTTTGGAGTCGGGTGGGCCTGGGTTCAATCCTGGCTCTACTCCTAAGCCATTGTTTGGTTTTAGCTAAGCCGTCCGCTCTTCCCAATGCCCAGTCCATAAATAAGGCACGCACGCGTCAGGGCCACTTTGAGAGCACAGGGAGAGAAGGGAGGTGAATGCCCTTCTAGACACTATCCTGATTTAGCCTCTGTCCATATCCTCTCTTCTCTACCTGGACCCGCCCCTCCTCACTCAGGGAGTGTTTGGAGAGAAGCCAAATTTGCCTGAATATAAAGTCGCTGCTATCCGGAAGTCACCCTTTATCCTGCTGCACTGTGGGGCTCTGAGAGCCACCTGGGATGGCTTCATCCTGCTTGCCACACTCTACGTGGCAGTCACTGTGCCATACAGTGTGTGTGTGAGCACAGCACGGGAACCCAGTGCTGCCCGTGGCCCACCTAGTGTCTGTGACCTGGCTGTGGAGGTCCTCTTCATCTTAGGTATGTGAGGTCTGTGCCTGCTGTTCTGCTCAGGACCAGTCCTTCCCCTTTGGCTTTTGTAAGGATGACTCTGCGTGGTTTCCATTGCCCCACAAGTGTCTCCCTTGTTCTTCCCTGGTTTGTCACCCAGATCCCAAGGGTGTCTCTGCCAATAAAGGGTTCTAGAGCCTGATCTGAGAATAGCCTCAGCAAGCCTCAGTTTCTCCCTCTGTAAAATGGGTGCATGCTAGAGTTACAGCTTGGCCACAGATGTGAAAGGCCTGCGGTAGTAGGATCAAGTGTTGGACAGGTAGGTGTGGAGCTATCTCTTCCCCGATTGCTGACTGCCTATTTTCCACACAGATATTGTGCTGAATTTTCGTACTACATTTGTGTCCAAGTCAGGCCAGGTGGTATTTGCCCCAAAGTCCATTTGCCTCCACTACGTCACCACCTGGTTCCTGCTGGATGTCATAGCAGCACTGCCCTTTGACCTACTACATGCCTTCAAGGTCAACGTGGTCAGTATGGTTGGGAGGTGGGGTGAGCTTCAGGCTGATACTGGCTGGGCTAGAGTTGGCCTTGGATAACCTCCCTTCCCCGGTCTTAGTACGTTGGGGCTCACCTCCTGAAGACCGTGCGACTGCTGCGCCTGCTGCGCCTGCTGCCAAGACTGGACCGGTACTCACAGTACAGCGCGGTTGTGCTCACCTTGCTCATGGCTGTCTTCGCCCTGCTCGCTCACTGGGTGGCCTGCGTCTGGTTTTACATCGGCCAGCAAGAGATTGAGAGCAGCGAGTCGGAGCTGCCTGAGATCGGTACTGCAGGCTGAGAGAAGGGTTGCATGGATGCCCGAAGGAATGTGGGAATGTCCGAGAGTGTGTGTGTGTGTGTGTGTGTGTGTGTGTGTGTGTGTGTGTGTGATGGCCACCACCGTGTGGAGACAGCCTAGTGACCACCTCGGGGAGTCTCAGTCACCCCTAGTGTCCTTCTGGTGACCTTGGTCACATTTCTCAAACTCCTACCCAGCTGTGGATGGCCAGGTAAGGATCTGCTGGCCTCGTGGTTTCCTATAAAGCCACTTTCCTTGATGCTTGTCCCTACATGTTCTCCAGGCTGCTGTCCCTTTTCATACTTTGTCTTTCACTGTGGTACCTGAATCCACATTCTCCCTGAACCCTTTTATCCTGGTGTCTTCCCTCCTTCCTTTCTCCTCCATTGTCTTCCCTCCTTTCTTTCTCCTCCATTGTTCGGCTCCTCCTTCCTCCCACTCACTGGGTCTTAACACTCGCTGAGCATCTCCACCCTCATGTCTCCACATCACCCACGAGGCTGTGGAGATTCTCTGGGACTGTAAGCCTATTTAGCCCCTGACTCTGCCAGCCACACTGGTGCTGGGCCCCTCTTTCCAGCCCCTCCAAGTCTCAGAGACTGCAGACGGGTTTCCTGTGGGTCCCTTCTCCCTCCTCACAGCGGTTCCCATCACTAGCACCACTGACATCACCCTAAGGGCATCTCGATTTTCACCCTTCCCATTCCTCCGACCCACCGCAGCCATTTCTAACTTCTGGTGCATCCCAAACTGAGCACACCTTTCCTTCCACACCCTGAGCTCTGTCAGCTTCTCAGCAACTGACGTTGGTTGAGTTCCTAGCTGCTTGGGTGGACTCTCCTGTCTAGTGACCTCAGCGGGGTCACTGGCCATTCTTAGAACCTGCTCTCATCAGTTCCCCCAAGAGATGAGGAGGCACCTGTGAACCCTCTCCTTGCCAGGTGCGTGGAGACAGGTGCGGGCTCAGAGGACACACCTGGCTGCTCCCCTGAGCCCTCTAGTTGCCGAGCATGTGGAAATGGGGACACTCCAGCCGTGCCAGCTCCTTGGCACCTGCCCTTCCCTGGGGGAGTCTATATGAGGCAGCTCTAGGGTCAGCTGCCACCCTGTCCCTGTCTCTGGCTCACCTCCAAGTGGTCCTGAAGCACCAAATCCACAGATGCACCCCATTCTTTGCAACAGATCCAGATACCCTGGGTCTGGAGTCCACACGCCATGGCTTAATGAGTTAAGATGCTAACTGCCTGGCCTGGCAAACCTGAGTCTGCTCCCCAGGGCCCACATGGTAGAAAGAGAGAACGGACTTCCACAAATTGTCCTCTGACCTTCACAAGCACACCAGGACGTGTGTGCACACACGCAAAAGGAAAGAAAGGAAAAAGGAAGGGAGGTTTAAAAAACTACCCTCCCTACCATTTAAGGCTAAGCACACTGTCGAGCCCCTGCCTACTAATCCTTAGCTTTGACACCCTGCCTTGAGATCCTCTCAGTTTGGTTCCTATCCTACAATATAACCTCTGCCCCTCTGCCCCCCTGCCCTTCTGTCCCCCTGCCCCTCTGCCCCTCTGCCCCTCTGCCCCTCTGCCCCTCTGTCCCCCTGCCCCTCTGCCCCTCTGTCCCCCTGCCCCTCTGTCCCCCTGCCCCTCTGCCCCTCAGCCTTTCTGCCCCTCTGTCCCCCTGCCCCTCTGTCCCCCTGCCCCTCTGCCCCTCAGCCCTTCTGCCTCTCTGCCCCTCTGCAGGAGCCTGGCCACTGTGTGCATTCAGACACTTAGGGAATGGATTTCCTTCAAGGACTCTGTGCAGAAACATTGGGAGAGTGTGGCACAGGGTCTGTGCGTTGGGGGAGTATGGCTCAGGGTCTGTGTGTTGGGGGAGTGTGGCTCAGGGTCTGTGTGTTGGGGGAGAGTGGCTCAGGGTCTGTGTGTTGGGGGTGCGTGGCTCAGGGTCTGTGTGTTGGGGGTGCGTGGCTCAGGGTCTGTGTGTTGGGGGTGCGTGGCTCACGGTCTGTGTGTTGGGGGAGTGTGGCTCAGGGTCTGTGTGTTGGGGGAGTGTGGCTCAGGGTCTGTGTGTTGGGGGAGCTTGGCTCGCTCAGGGTCTGTGTGTTGGCCCTGGGACTGGCACTTGCTTCCCTTCTCCATTGTCCGGGGAAGACTGGGTAGGTTCGGCCACTGTCCAATAGGCTATCCTGGCCATGTGTGCTCAAAGAAGTCTGTTTGGGCAGGGCAATGGTGGCGCACACCTTTAATCCCAGCACTTGGGAGGCAGAGGCAGGCGGATTTCTGAGTTCGAGGCCAGCCTGGTCTACACAGTGAGTTCCAGGACAGCCAGGGCTATATAGAGAAACCCTGTCTCGGGGAAAAAAAACAACAAACAAACAAACAAACAAAAAAGGAAGGTGGGAGGGTGTACAGGTGTGAGTGTGCAATTATAGATTCATCTGTGTGCAAGTGTGTCCCCATCTCTGCCTGTGTATCACTGTCCAGTCGCCTGTGGTCATCAGCCTTTCAAGGATGCACAGGCCTTTGCAGTGCCCGTGGCCATGGTTGTGACTGGATATCTATAGAGCGTTTGCATGTGTGCCCTTGCCTTCTCCACTGTGTGGGGCATGTGTGGTACCTCCGTGGCATATGTGTACACATCCACATGGCGTGTTGGTGGCAGCATCTGTGAGACTGGCCGGGTTGTAACGCTGATGGGCGGGGCCCGATCAGGGGCGGGGCTTTCAGTAGCAGATGGGCTTAGATGAAGAAAACTAGAGTGAATGAATGGGACAGAGGATGGGGCCTCAGCCTTCCAAACTTGAGGACCAGGCTGAGATGCAATGAGATGCCACCCCTACCCCAGCCTCTTTGCCTGGCTACCTACCTCCTCCTGTTGGAAGCATTCTGTGATATTGACAAGCACCCTTGGGGAGTGTGATTCTCCTTCCTCTATCAAGGGCACCCATAGGATCTGGCTGTGGAGCTTGACAGCCTGTGCTGTCTTGCTGAGAGGTGAAGGGACAGATGAGGATGCGCTAACAGAGAAGAGAAAGGTTGGACAGAAGCCACAGGGGTGGGCCTGCATTTGCGTGCACCCCATTTTCAGGGATGCCAACTAGCACACCTGGACCTGCAGAGTGGCAGAACGCATCCTGCTCTCTCAGTGCCTGCTCCTGTTCCCCAGGCTGGCTGCAGGAGCTGGCACGCAGGCTGGAGACCCCCTACTACCTGGTGAGCCGGAGTCCAGATGGAGGGAACAGCTCTGGCCAGAGTGAAAACTGCAGCAGCAGCAGCAGCAGCAGTGGCAGCGGTGGCGGCAGAGGCAGCGAAGCCAATGGGACCGGGCTGGAGCTGCTGGGTGGCCCGTCCCTACGCAGCGCCTACATCACCTCCCTGTACTTCGCGCTCAGCAGTCTCACCAGTGTGGGCTTCGGCAACGTGTCCGCTAACACAGACACGGAGAAGATCTTCTCCATCTGCACCATGCTTATCGGAGGTGAGGCTGAGCCGAGACTTTCGGGGGGGGGGGCCCCTCCATGCCCACCTCTCTCAGGGTTCCCACAACTGGAGATCTAGGGTCTACCTTTGGTGATCCATCCACCAGACCAGGGCAGGGAGAGATGCCCATGCACACTGCCTAGGAACATGGCGATAGGCAGGGAGCAGAAGACAGGTCTGCTAGCACCACATCAGGCCTGGCCAGGTCTGGAGGGTGACCCTTCCTCTTTATTCTTGACCAGCTCTAATGCATGCAGTGGTGTTTGGGAATGTGACGGCCATCATCCAGCGCATGTATGCTCGCCGCTTTCTGTACCACAGCCGCACTCGTGACCTGCGAGACTACATCCGCATCCACCGCATCCCCAAACCCCTCAAACAACGAATGCTGGAGTACTTCCAAGCCACCTGGGCTGTGAACAATGGCATCGATACCACTGAGGTGTGGTGGCCTCCTAGGCTGCTTCTAGACTTTGACATCCTCCAGGGGTTTGTGCTTGGTCTCCGCGATCGATTGGGAGTGGAGGTGTGGGTGGGTAGGAAATGCAGAAATACGCTTTTCCCTGTTCTTTTACAGAGACAGCACTCATACATGAGACAGAGCAGAACCCCAGTTAGGTCTGTGGGCTCTGTGCTCACTGACATCAGAGTCTGAGGCCAGGAGGAGGAAAGGGGCTAGGAGGGGGCTGCAAAGAGCGTTCTTCCCTTGACTGTACCCTCTGCACCTTAATGCTGGGTGGGAGGCTTGCACCACCTTCCATTCCCCCTCTTGCTTCTGAGGTTGGCAATGATGGCCAGGGGCTGGCTGAAAGGGGGCTCCTCTTCTGCCACCTCAGCCCTCCCCTACTTCCTGCTTGCAGCTGCTGCAGAGCCTCCCGGATGAGCTTCGTGCAGACATCGCCATGCACCTGCACAAGGAAGTCCTGCAGCTGCCGCTGTTCGAGGCCGCCAGCCGTGGCTGCCTGCGGGCGCTGTCCCTGGCCCTGAGGCCGGCCTTCTGCACGCCGGGCGAGTACCTCATTCACCAAGGCGATGCTCTCCAGGCCCTCTATTTTGTCTGCTCGGGTTCCATGGAGGTCCTCAAAGGTGGCACCGTGCTCGCCATTCTAGGTTCGTGTGACAGGAGAGAGGGTGCTGGGGGGGGGCTCCCATGTCTAGGGAACCCAAGGCCATTACAAGGAAAAATCAGAGAGTGGGTGCATACACAGCCACCCAGAGAGAGACAGATAGGATGGAGTTCAGAACAGCCAGAGCTCTAGACAAAGTTCAAAGATGAGCCAGTGATAACAAAGTAGCAATACGGGAGGAGGTGGCAACTTTGAGGCTGTTCCTACGATGAGGCCAGTGAGGGGGGTCCAGCTTTTCATAGGAGCCAGTGCATGATGGGATAGAGAAGCCTTGTAGGAAAGTGCAGAGGTCAGTGCTCTAGCAAGGGAGAAAGAGGGCAGGTCATACAGAGCAGGTCCAAAGCCCAGCTGGGTGACAGCGGAGCTCAGCCTCCACGTGACAGGGTAGCGTCTCTCAGAGAAAGAGCATACCCTTCCTTTGACAAAAGGGAGAGGGGAAGTAACACATCAGCTTCCTAAATGAGGTCAAGGGATCAGCACAGCAGAGGGGACGGTAGACTCACAGAGGACTGGCTGGCCAGCCCTTCCATTCAGAGACGCTGCAAACTCATAGGAAGCATTAGAGAAACTATTATCATTCACCCAGCTAAGCTAGGCGTTGGCTGGGATGTATGGTATAGCCAGGTGCCTTGTGTGTGTGTGTGTGTGTGTGTGTGTGTTGACCTTAGAGGGGAAGCGTTTGAGGAGGGCCAGGTGTGCACACAAGCACCAGGAGAGCCTTGCTCTGTGAAGCACAGGCCTGCCCGGTAAAAGCCGGTGAAGGGGCTGGGCTATGCAGCCATGGGAGGCTCTGGCTGGCTCTGGAGGGCAAGGAACCGACATAGCCTGGGGAATCCAGGTGAGTTCGTGTACCAGGGGGAAGAGAGGTAAGGACCAGATCACAGCCAAGTCCTTGCTGTGGCGACAGCTAGAGCACCACAGCCACAGTGAAGACTAGGACAGACAAGACAGAGAAGGTGGTGGTACGTTGCTGGGCACCCCAGCAGCTACTAGTGCTCATCCCCTCTCCCTTGAGAAGGAGGGCCTTCCAACAGCATTAGATGGAAGAGATGTCGCCAGGGGCCTCGGAGCCTGAGCAAGGTGGCAGACTGTTAAAGCACCTTTTTTTTTTTTTTTTTTTTTTTTTTTTTTTTAAATTCCATTCCATCTTTCTTACGCACAGCTTCTGAGCTTAGATACAACATATACCAGGACTGGGAAAACGGAGTTATGGCTGGGTACCGTGGCATATGCTTGGGACCCAAAGCAGGTGGAATGCCGAGGCAAGAGACTCGCTTGAGCGACAGAGGAGTTCTAAGCCAGCCTAGGGAACATAGCAAGACCATCTGAAAGAGAAGGGAGAGAGGGAGGGGCAAGAAGGGAGGAAGCGAGGAAGGCAGGCAGATGGGCAGACAGGCAAGGGCTAGGCATGAAGCTTAGCTGGTGCAGGGTTTGCTTAGCAAGGACAACACCCTGGATTCAGTCCTCAGCATTACATTTAACCAGGCACGGTGGCTCGTGCTTGGGATACCAGCCCTTGGGAGGTGGAGGCAGGAGGATCAGAAGTTCAAGGTCAGCACAGGCCTTTAAATCCCAGCACTCGGGAGGCAGAAGCAGGTGGATTTCTGAGTTCGAGGCCAGCCTGGTCTACAGAGTGAGTTCCAGGACAGCCAGGGCTATACAGAGAAATCCTGTCTTGAACCCCCCACCCCCCAAAAAAAGAAGTTCAAGGTCATCCTGGACTACATATGAGCTTGAGGCCAGACTGGGATAAATGAAACCCTGTCTCAAAAAAGCAAAAGGAAAACCAAAATAAATAAATAAATAAATAAGGAAGGAGGGAGGGAATATAGTGTTATATACAACACAAGTGTGGCTAGTGACCCTTGAGGAACCGAGGAAAGCTGTCGTGGAAAGACTGGTCAGGGCACAATCGTCCAGCTGGTCACTCGGTAGCTCTGCACGCCCGCATAAGTGCCTGGCTCGGATCCTGCTCAAGAACTGAGTGTTCTGTATTTGCTATGGAGTCCAGTCTGACTCTGAACTTGCGGTCTCCTATTTTAGCCTCTGAGGGCTGGGAGTACATGTATCCAGCTGTGACCTGGTTTCCTGCCTTGCTTTCATTGCAGCATTCCACCTGCCTCCTCAGCTGGGCATTCAGGTGCATCCCACCTGCCTCCTCAGCTGGGCATTCAGGTGCATCCCACCTGCCTCCTCAGCTGGGCATTCAGGTGCATCCCACCTGCCTCCTCAGCTGGGCATTCAGGTGCATCCCAACTGGCTCCTGGCAAGCTGAGTCTGGCCCGTAGTCAACAGTAATGATTCTGGCTCCAACCTGTTTGTAAACTGACTCAGCCAAGTGTTCCAAGAGCAAGAGGATGTAACCCAATGAGCTGAGCCTGAAAGCTGTGGTCCAGGCGCCACCAGTGGCAGAGCCCAGGTCATTGTTGACTCTGTCCTTAGTCTTGTTCTCCTTTGTGTCTCACTTCTAGGCTGAGGACAGACTTACACCTGTCTTATTCCAGATCACACAAAACACAGCTCCTTCCTTAGAAAATCCCCCCTTGTAACTCAAATGGCTCTCGGAGGGTCCAGGAAACTTCAAAACAGGAGCAGAAAACTTAAACGAGGCTCATTCTGCCCTTCAGTCTGAGCAAAACTCTGCAAACATTTTGAGGCCTCTGAGTTGACCTGTCTTGGTCTTAAAGGCCTTGACCGCTCTTCCTAGTCTTTCTAATCAAGTGGCTTGGCCTGATAGGAGCCAAACTGCCTTTGCCTGCACCCTGGTTGTTGATCCCTGCTGGGGTTGAACAAGAAGGAAAAGGGAAGATGAGGAGCGACAAAGGTCTGTGGTTGGCCCTATCAGGGGATTCATCCCATTAACTCACAGACCCCAGGTGTGATACTAAGAATCACCTCCCCTGTGCGACATCCTTGAGGTTCCAACATTCTTTTTTTATTTTTTGGTTTTTTGAGACAGGGTTTCTCTGTGTAGCCCTGGGCTGTCCTGGAACTCACTCTGTAGACCAGGCTGGCCTTGAATTTAGATATCTGCCTGCCTCTGCCTCCCAAGTGCTGGGATTAAAGGTGTGCGCCACCACCGCCTGGCCCAACATTCTTTTGTTTTGTTTTTCTGTTTGTTTTGTGAGACAGGGTTTCCCTGTGTAGCCCTGGCTGTCCTTGGAACTGGCTCTGTGAACAAGGCTGGTCTCAAACTCAGGAGATCTGCCCAAATCATTTGATAGTTGCTGTCAGTCAGGTGGTATTCTCAGCTAGCTTTGGAAAACGTTTATGGTGAGATCAAAGCTCCTCCCGCCCCCCCCCCTGCCCCCACCACACACACACCAAGGCAATGCCAGCATAGCTTTGGCGTTGACATTTTCGCTGTGACACACAGGGCACTAAACTGCTGCTACCAAATTCTGGTCCTTGGATAAACTGTACCCAAATCACCTGTGGGTCTTTAAGAAAATCAGATTGTGCCGGGCGTGGTGGCGCACGCCTTTAATCCCAGCACTTGGGAGGCAGAGGCAGGCAGATTTCTGAGTTCGAGGCCAGCCTGGTCTACAAAGTGAGTTCCAGGACAGCCAGGGCTACACAGAGAGACCCTGTCTCGAAAAAAAAAAAAAAAGAAAAGAAAAGAAAAGAAAAGAAAAGAAAAGAAAATCAGATTGTATTGATAAGGGCTGAGCTGGCGCCTGGAGGAAGCCGGATTGGTTTAATTTCTTCAGGGGAGCTTAATTAAGAGCCTGTCTGTCTGCGGACACTCCTTGGATGGAGAGGTTTCAGCCAGTGTTTTGCCCTTGGAAGTGTTTGAGAGCCTGGGTCCCACTGTTCTCTACCCCAAGTGTGTGTAAGACCCAGTGAGAACTAGGGACCTCGCCACATCTGGGGCCTCTATCTGCCCGTGTTCCCTCCCCCACCCCCCAAGTGACTTGCTAACCTTGGTTTCCTTTACCCAGGGAAGGGTGACCTGATCGGCTGCGAGCTGCCCCAGCGGGAACAAGTAGTGAAGGCCAATGCAGACGTGAAGGGGCTGACATACTGCGTCCTACAGTGTCTGCAGTTGGCTGGGCTGCATGAGAGCCTTGCTCTGTACCCTGAGTTTGCCCCACGCTTTAGCCGTGGCCTCCGAGGGGAGCTCAGCTACAACCTGGGAGCTGGTGGAGTCTCTGCGGAGGTGAGGGTGCTGGGGTTTCAGGGAACAGATGAACTGAACACAGCTGGGGGAACAAAGAGCTGTGGGCTTGTGCGGAAGTCCCCCTGCCTCAGGGCAGGAATCCACACTTAACCCTTTCTTTTCACCGTGTTTTTAATTTTTAAAATTTATTTGATGTGTATGTGTGTGCTGTGTAAGTTCGTGTGCACCACATGAGTGCAGGAGCCCTCAAGAAGCCAGAAGAGGGTATCCTTGAACTCTAATTACAGGCGTCACTGTGAGTCACCACATGGGTACTGGGAGTTGAACCCAGGTTCTCAGCAAGAGCAATTATGTGGTCTAAACCAACTCTGTGATTTGGAAGTCAGTCCAAGTCAGGGTGTGGTAATATATGCCTTAAATCCCAGCACTCAGAAGGCAGAGGCAGGTGAATCTTGTGACATCAAGGCTAGCCTGGTCTATGTAGTGAGTTCTAGGACAGCCAGAGCTACCTAATAAAGAGACACTATCTAAAAAAAAAAAAAAAAAAAAGTCCTGCTTTGGCTTGCCTGACATATTGGCCCTGATCAAAACAAAATTTACTACAAGACAGGAGCCCAGTTCACTTGCTATCAGGTGAACCCTGTAGTCTACAGTATAGCCTGCAGGTGGAGGGTTGGTCAGAGACAGGCATCAGCCATAGAGGCTGCTTCTGAATAAGGGCCCCGTAGAGCCCCTTGACCCTTCGTCATGAAATAGCAGATTCTGAAGGGACAGTAGTTACTTTCCTATTAATAAAACATGAGGAGTAAGGGTTTATCTGGGCCTACATCCAGAGGGATGAATCTGTCATGGTGGAGACACAAGGCAGCAGGTATGGAGACAGGAGCAGGGAACTGAGGGCTCATGTCCTTTACCACAGGCAGGAAGTGGACAGAGTGACCTGGAAGTGGCTGGTTTGTTTTTTTTTTCTCAAAACCCTTTGTCCAGCAAAACCACACCTCCTAAACCTCACCCAAAGAGGTTTGCTATCGATTGGAGACCAACTGTTGAGATGCCTGAGACTGGGGGGGGGGGGCATTTCTTATTTGAACCCCAAGGGAGGATTTAGCATTATCAGTGGTGCACAGTGAATAGTTCATTAGTCTGAAGGGCCAAGTAAAGGGCTGTTGAATCCATCTTTGGGCGGATTTAGTGATTTCACTGTGGCAACAGTGTAGCAGGTTACTGCCCCCTCCTCCCAGGGTGGTTTCCTCTTCCTGGTGTGTCCTGTGCCTTGGTAAGGAAGAGGAAAGGAACACAACACTGGCTGTCAATGTTGAACCCTGTCCCTTCTGTCCCTAGGTGGATACCAGCTCCCTGAGTGGTGACAACACCCTCATGTCCACACTGGAGGAGAAGGAGACAGATGGGGAGCAGGGACACACGGTCTCACCAGCCCCAGCAGATGAGCCCTCCAGTCCCCTGCTGTCGCCCGGCTGTACCTCCTCCTCCTCAGCCGCCAAACTACTCTCCCCACGTCGAACTGCGCCTCGGCCGAGGTTGGGTGGCAGAGGGCGGCCAAGTAGGGCAGGGGTTTTGAAGCCTGAGGCTGGTCCTTCTGCTCATCCACGGTCACTTGATGGGCTGCAGCTACCCCCCATGCCATGGAATGTACCCCCAGACCTGAGCCCCAGGTGAGCCGGCCCTGGACTTCATGGCAAAGTTGTGGTGGCTAAGACAGAGGCACCAACGAGGCACACTTTCACCCTAAGTGTCCATTTGGGGTTTTTGTGTGTGTGGGTTTGTTGTTGTTTTGTTTTATTTTTTTGTTTGAGACTATGTAACCCTGGTTGATTCCCACTTTGTAATCCTGATTCTGTCTCCCGAGTGTGGGGATTACAGATGTGTGCCATGCATCATGTTTTCTCCTCCTCCTCCTCCTCCTCCTCCTTCTCTTCCTCCTCCTCCTCCTTCCCTTCCTCCTCCTCTTCTTTCTCCTCCTCCTCTTCTTCTTCCCCCTCCTCGATTTTATTTTTAATTGGTTGTAAGGCAGGGGACTGTACACATGAGTGCAGGTCCCCACAGAGGCCAGAAGAGGGCATTGGGTGTCCAGGATTGGAGTAATAGAAGGTTGTGAGCTGTTCTGTGCAAGTTCTCTGCAAGAACAAAACAGGCTCTTAACTGTTGCATGTAGTTTTATGCTCTACTCGACTTTGCTCCGGGAAGTGGCTGCACTACCAGCCCCTTCCCAGCTTCCCTTGAATCCTCGGATAAAAAACAAAGACACACATGTTTTCAATGACAACTTGCCTTCTTGGCACAACTGCAGAGGTATTTCTCCAGGCCCTATCCTTCTAGTCATCATGGTCCAAACCTGCCTGCCTTCCCTGATTGCTGCGATTCCCATTAGCTGGCTAGAGGGGGCTTACTTTCACTGTGTTACTCCAGTGAAATCTTGTGTCACTCCAATGTACTCTTCAGTAAACCACAAGCTCCTAGGGAAATGGACTGTACAAGCTTCTTAGGATGCCCAGGTCTAGCTTTGAACTTCTGCAGCAGCTGACATGTGTGAACACTGGAATGTCCCATCCTGACACCATGGTGGCTGCCTGTTGTCTGATTTGATGTCCTGCCTTGATTTCTTGGGTCCACAGGGTCGTAGATGGCATTGAAGATGGCTGCAGCTCTGACCAGCCCAAGTTCTCTTTCCGAGTGGGTCAGTCTGGCCCAGAATGTAGCAGCAGCCCCTCCCCAGGAACAGGTACTGGATGCGGAGACGGGGAACGTTGGTGGGCACCCCATTTGCCTCATAGACCTCAAGCAGAGTGGGATTTGAGTCTGGTGTTAGGAGGAACTGTAGGGCAGCCTGCCTGGAAGCTCTCCCAGGCTGCCAGTGATGATTGGCCTGGAGGTTTGGATAACTGCCTGGCCAACTTTCCAACTTTCCAACGGCGTAAGCTCAGCCCCTCCGTCTTGATTCCGGTCTATAAAATGGGTTGTTGTGCGTGTTAAATGAGAATGTACCTGAGACTCTTGGCACATGTCTGTCTTCCTGGGAGAAAGAGGGCTGGAAAGACTGAGTTGAACCTGGTGCTGGATGAGACAGGCAGCCTGGAAATGGGACATAATCTAGGACAGGATGAGGGACAGATGCAGAGAGCTTCTTCCAGCTAGATGGTGGTGTTTGCCTGTAATCCCGGCAGGCGCTAGGGAGGTGGAGCAGACAGAGCTCAGGGCTCAATCGCCTTGGTTACTCAACAGACTTGAGGGAACATCATGGGTTATGAGACTACCTCATCCTGCTCCACGAGGGGACAGCCTCCTGCAGGGAGGACAGCAGTAGACTGTGTTACTCAGGGATGCAGGGAGGGGTTCTCATACTGACAATTTAGGCAAAATTTGGCAACTTGACCAAGGCCAGAAAGGAGCAGGGTGAGCCAGACCAGTGCTAAGAGGCCAGGCCTGGATCCTGTCTGTCTTTTAGTAGCTCTGGTTGAAAAGCCTGTCCTTTCCACAGAGAGCGGCCTGCTTACAGTCCCCTTGGGGCCCAGTGAAGCAAGAAACACAGACACGCTGGACAAGCTACGGCAGGCGGTGGGTGGCTGAGGTGGGAGCAGGGAGGGAAGCACAGGCCCGGCTGAGATGGCTGGCCCACTGACCTGGTGACCTCTTACCCCCACACCCAAGGTGATGGAGCTGTCTGAACAGGTGCTGCAGATGCGGGAGGGACTGCAGTCACTTCGCCAGGCTGTGCAGCTCATCCTGGTGCCCCAAGGGGAAGGCCAGTGTCCCCGGGGATCAGGAGAGGAGCCGTGCCCAGCCACCGCCTCTGGGCTCCTACAACCCCTGCGTGTGGACACTGGGGCATCGTCCTACTGCCTGCAGCCCCCAGCAGGTTCGGTTTTGAGTGGGACCTGGCCTCACCCCCGTCCAGGGCAACCCCCTCCCCTCATGGCGCCCTGGCCCTGGGGCCCCCCAGCATCTCAGAGCTCCCCTTGGCCTCGAGCCACAGCTTTATGGACCTCCACTTCAGACTCGGAGCCCCCTGGCTCTGGAGATCTCTGCTCTGAGCCCAGCACACCAGCCTCACCCCCTCCTTCTGAGGAAGGGGCTAGGACTGGGACCCCAGCACCTGTGAGCCAGGCTGAGGCTACCAGTACTGGAGAGCCCCCTCCGGGGCCAGGAGGCCGAGCCTTGCCCTGGGATCCCCACAGCCTAGAGATGGTGCTCATTGGCTGCCACGGTCCTGGCACGGTCCAGTGGACCCAGGAAGAAGGCACAGGGGTCTGACTGCGGCTGGAGATGAGTACTACAAACACCTGCCACCTGCTGCTCCGCCTAGCCACACAGGGCTGCTCAGGGCAGGGAGCCTGAGGGAGGAGGAGGCTGAGCTGGAGCCTCAGGCAGGCCCCAGGCTAGAGATCCACAGGCTCTGCTCCACTGACCTGCTTGTCCACCCTCTGCCTGCCAGATGGGGGCAGAGGTCTGAGGACGGGGAGGGGTTCTGCCATTCCTTGCATGTGCCCGTCTCCACTGTCCTCATGTTTTTTATATTAAAAAACATTAAAAAAAAATAAAAGAAGCTACTTTGGAACTCAGTACTTTTTATTTACAAAAACAAAAACAAAAAGGAGTCTAAAGCTGACTCACTGGAGACACAGGAGTGACAATGGTGGCGATGGTGGGGCTCTGGCTCTGGGGAGGCACAGGGGTCCCAGCCTCTCCTGGCTTCCCCATGGTGACCCCACCTTGCCTCAAAGGCTCAATCAATGGGCCAGCAGTCGGGCCTCCACTCCCCACTCTGGGTACAAGGGTTTTCCAGGAGCCTGAGTTCCCAGCTCAAGGGAGCTGGAATGACAGGGAAACTGAGGCTGGAGAATGCCCTGGTTTCTGCTACCGCCTCACTGTGGGGTGATCTTGGCAGCCTCAGCCCGGATGAGGGCAATGAGGTCCTGGTTGATGAGGAAGACGAATCGCAGGCTGGCGATCTGTGCAGGAGAGAAAGATGGCTGAGTCTGGAGGGACAGAGCCACACCCACGGCCCAGCCTCAGGCAGCAGGTGAGACACGTCCTCACCCGACTCACCTCTACCACAGAGTTGTTGCTAAGGCGCCACTTGGAGCCGCACAGCACTGGTCGCCCATCGATATAGATGGGCCGCCGGCCCTCGTTGGCAATGAAGAAGTCACCATTGTTTTTCAACTTGATGACACCTGTAGAGGCAGAAAGTAAAAGAAATGACAAGACAGTGACAAACAGGAGACAGCCAAGTGTCCCTCTGCTTCCTGGGTATGAAGGCGTGCAAGCACTTGAGGTCCCAAGGTAGAGATCTCAAAGCGCCAACTCCTTTGGCCTTCATCACTAAGTCCTAAGGATTCTCTAGGCTCCATGGCTTAGGGCTCAGAGGAGCTCCCTCCTGCTCCTGGGGACCGGCAGAGTGGGCACACCTTGCTTTCGGGAGATCTTCCAAGCCGGACCCTCCAGAGACAGGTCCACGTCAATCTGGTTGTCCTTGGTTGCTCTGCCCAGGGTTATCTGGGAAAATGATGGAGGTGAGGGCTCAGTCAAGGAATGAGGAAAAGAAGCCCCACACAGGCCAGGGAAAGACAAGAAATCAAGGACCGGGCAGAGAAAGGGACGATAGAGAGGGTGGGTGCCTAGGCAGGGTGGGGACAGTGACAGCCTGTCTCACCTCACGAGAGCGCATTAGGTACCGCACCATGCGGCCCCGCAGCACGGCCAGGGTCTGGTTGTCGAAGTCTGGAGAGCCCATGCCTGCGAGAGGAGCAAAGACCACGTAAGGCTGGGGCAGGGCAGCAGGGCGTGGCCCTAGTCAACAGCCAGCCAGCCAGGCACGGGATGGGCTCCATGGGACAGCGGTGCCAGGGAGCACTGTCCCCGAGACGCCTCACCTGTGATGCTGTCCACTAGCACCTGCCACTTATGCAGTTCCTGTTCCAGCTGCCGGATCTCTCGTTTCTGGCGCCGGTCAGCCACTGTCAGCTCTGAGGTGAAGTGAAAGAAGAGACTCTGGTGCCACCAGCACCTTGAACTGGTCCCCTCTGTTCCAGTAAGAGCTTCCGTTCCCACCCCGTCCTCAGCAGGGCAGACTTACCATGTTCCAGGACTTCATCTCGCATGTCCCTGAGTATCAAAAAGGACTTGTCACTAGCAGGCCCCTGCTACCTGGCCCACCACAGCACCCCAGGCTTCTCAGCCAAGAGGCTCAGAAAGTTGTTCAAGCCTTGGCCTAGCCCTGGGACTACGGTGGAGGGAAAGGGAAGGCAGTGAGCTGAAGCGGCCCCCACAGGAGAGGGTGCAGCAGGGTGGCTAAGCCCAGCAGCTGCAACTGAAGCGCCTGCTGGGCAGCCTGGTGTGCCCGACAATGTGGAGTCAACCCTCTCCAGGAACTCACTTGAGCTTACTGTCGTCAATCAGGTCCTCTGCATCTGAGAAGTTGAGCACTTGGTCCCCCTTAGGCAGTGGCTGCACTGAATAGACAACAAAGGCGTATAAATGTGGAGGTTCCTCCTCCAGCCCCAGCTGCCCCACAGCCAGGCGAGCGGAGCAGCCAGGGGGAAGGACACAGCCCTGCTGCAGCCAGAGCCACAGAGGGATCACAGTCCCAAGCAGCCGACACTCTGACTTGACACAACGCATCCTGCCACTTAACTTGGGACAGAGGTGGGTCAAGACAAAACTACAGCTGACCTACATGGGCTTCTGCTACACGGCAGGCTCACTTGTCAAGTCTTAAACTAAGCGGGAGGGCTGCTCAGCTCCCTTGTACAAGTGAGGAGAGTAACAGAGGCAGACTAAACTCTGACCCAAGTCAGGGCACAGCCACGACCAAACTGTCCCCAGCCTTCTGGCCAACCAAGAGACACGTTCCACTGGAAGGCACTGACTGAGAGCTGCTGCTACCTCAGTCTATAGAGAATGACCTCCTTATGGGCCCTGCAATTAGCTTTATTGTTTTCTTTTTTTGTTGTTGTTTTTGTTTTTCGAGACAGGGTTTCTCTGTATAATAGCCCTGGCTGTCCTGGAACTCACTCTGTAGACCAGGCTGGCCTCGAACTCAGAAATCCGCCTGCCTCTGCCTCCCAAGTGCTGGGATTAAAGGTGTGCACCACCACCGCCCGGCAGCTTTATTGTTTTCAAGGGATGAAATAAAGCAGGATAATTAATATTAGAACCTATCAAGTATGTTGTTTCGTCAAAGTTTTCAACTGTCTCTGGCTAGAATGGAAGAGGACAGGGTGCCCAGGATATTAGAGCTTGGCTAGAGGTGTCCCCCCTGCGGAGCTGCTCTGCTGGGCAGCCGGCAGCTTCAGCTGAGGGTGGGGTGGGGTATGGACAGGCAGCACAGCTCTGCCCTGTCAGTCTGTGCGGACAGAGGACTAGGTTGTCCACTCCCACCAAGCCGCCTTCCACCAGGTCTTCTTGACATCCAGGACTCTAAATGTGTGACTAACCTGCTAGCTAAGCCAAGAAAACTGCCTGATCCTGGGGACACCCAGCTCTAAGCAACAAATGAGAAACTGAAACTCTTGGGGGAAGATTATTTTACACACACGACTTTCAGGGAACAGAACAATTTCCAGAATCATGACAAAAGCAGCAGGATGTGGTGCTGCAAACCTATAGTTCCAGTTTTTGGGAGACGGAGGCAAGAGGTCAGCCTGAGCTGTAGAAAACCAAGACTCAAAACAAAACAAACAAAACAAAACCGAAAAAAAAAAAACCCAAAACGGCAACAACAAAAAGAGGGAGCAAGCTGGCTTTAAAACAGTAAAAATAAATGCTGTCTGCCAAACGTCCTGTGAGGATTACATGATGGGTAAGACGGCAAGCCCCCGGAACACTATCACGAGGGGACACATGTCCTACCATCCGGCCGTGGCCATCTTTCCGAACCTGAGCTGCAGGAGCATGCTAGGGCAAGGAAGGCTTTACTCCCAGGCAGCAGGAAGAGCTATGGCGGTGCACAGTGCAGCAGGCAGTGGATTTTGCCACGAGGAGTGGGCCTGAACCCTACGAACCAGAACCTGGGTCACCAGTCCCCCTGCAGGCCTCCTACAGTCCAACCCGGTGGCTTTCCTAGCTTGGCGGTGAGAGGTGGCAGAAGGCCTCCCAGCCCTTAGGGAAGAGGATGGACGGGGCCTAAATATGAAGCCCTGCTGGGGATTTTAGGGCTAAACCACCTGACCACACAGACTCCCTGGTCCAGGAGCAAGGCAATGGAAGGAGGATGCAGGCTGGAAAGAAAGCCAGGGTGAGAATCTTGTGGGGGGAAGTGACTAGAGACGACATGCCCAGTTTGCTCTAGTTTTCAGGCTCCCCATAAATAATACACTAAACATACTGTTCATGTGATGGCCAAATATGTCAAGAAACAAAACAACAACAAAAAACCTAAACAAGAAGTAGTAATACTAACTACTATTTGGACTTTTGGCTCAGGATAGCAGGCAAGCTGGTTCCCCATTCCATGATGCCAAAGGCCCTGCCAGCACTACAAGGCAGCAGGTTCTGTTGCTGCTGTTTTGGCAGATGGAGGTGAGGAGGACACACACGGGGCTGCTGAGAACTCTCTCACAGGACGCTGGCAGGCAACTGCACCTGCAGCACTTGGCACATGTTCCCACACCTGAACACCTGACTGCTCCCGACAGCTCCTGGGGTGTCCGTTACCTGTCTGATCCTCGAGTAGGTAATACTGTTTCATGAGCTGCCAGTGGGCCTGCAGAGCCTTGGCAGTACGAGCCAGGTAGAAGGCATCAGGGTGTGTATGCAGCAAGTCCTGGAAGGTCTCCAAGGTGGGCTGGCTGCTCTGGAGATCAGAAACATTCTCTTCATGCCTGGGTTTCTTCATTCCTACCCCATCCCTGTCCCCAGGCCAAGGAACTGGAAAAAGCAACAGTCACCAGAGGCCAGGCATGGTTTCCATCAAGACCCCTGCAGATGTATGCAGACCCCATCCGGGACAACAGGACTCCCTACACTGCCGGTTTCCATCGGCCCAGCGCGTGGCCTGCCCACTTACTGATCCCACTTTGCTCAGCAGCTGCTCCTCAGCCTTGCTGAACAGGGCCTTGCTCTGAATGGCTGCAATGGCTTCTGGGTGTAACTGCCTCATGGCCTGGCAAGCCAGCCTGCACATGGGAAGAAAGAAAGGAAGGGAAAACTGAAAAGGAAGGCGTCAAGTAATCTGGGGTTCCTACTCCCCGCAAAACCTATAAGTCTTTGGAATATAGAGATCCTGAGCCTAGAGGCCTGTGGTAGAAATAACCAGGGCAAGGTCCAGTGAAGGAGCCCGGGAACCTGCGGCTGCTCAAGGTTCAAGGCCAGTCTGGTCTACAGAGTAAGCTCTCACCATCAGCCACCCATACAGAGACCCCAGCTCAAAGCAAGCAGACAAGAGGCCGGCTTCTGAGACACCCTGGGATCATCTGCAACTCTCTTCCCAGCCCTTCCTCATTACCCACTGCCCACGGCCTCCTTTTTCCAAGCTGAGGCCAAGCCATTTTCTGGTCTCTCGGGACTATGGCTACAGCTTGAGTAGGTGGTAGGGCTGTGGAGGAGTAGAAGATGGGTGTTCAGATTCAAACCAAGCTCTGAGGACACTGAATTAAGAAACTGAGGAGGAGTATGGTATGTATGTGCAAGAGCTTACTTGAAACTTTGCTAACACTAGACGGGTCTTGGGCTTTTATGTCAGTGTCTCTCTCAGTGTCTGTCTCTGTCTGTCTCTGTTTCTGTCTCTCTCGCATTTGTTTTAGAGAGAGTTTCTCTCTGTAGTCGTGGCTGTCCTAGAAGTCACTCTGTAGAGCAGGCTGGCCTCCAACTCAGCCAATGCCTCTGCCTCCTGAGTACGGGAAGGCCAGATCCCTCTTCTTATCAGGACCTGTGACAGGCCAGTGTGGACAGTTCAGAAGTGGCCCAAGGCACACACTGGTGGAACTGAGGCTCCTGGCATTTGTAGGCATTTATGTCCCATGCCAGGACGCTGACCTCCATCTGGGACTAGCAGAGGTTAAAGAAAGGAGACACTCCAGAATGCCCAGTAGGTCCCCAGGTTAACCCAGAGGCTACAAAGCCCCATGGCCCTGCCTCCCAAGACCCTCCTTTGGGTCCTGGTTGAATCTGGCCCTCCTATACCAAGTTCCAAAATTGGGGAGCCCCAGTCCTCCCCTCTGCTGAAGCCAGCCCACTCACTTGGAGATGACAGGGTCGTAGAGCAGGGCGTACCAGCGCTCCTGAACTTCCCGAAGGGTGAAGCGGCAGCTGAACTTCACACCCAGGTGGACAGATGTCAGGTCGTTAGTCTGCAAGACCCCAGAACGGTTTGCTCTAGCTCAGCACTGGGAAAAATCCTTCCCTTGGAAGCCACAGGGTTCTGCTAAGCTAGTATGGGGACTGGAAATTGGAGGACAGGAGGGATGGAGCCCCAGGCCCATGGTGGGTACCTGCAGCACAGCATTGATGAGGAGGAGGTCATCTGCAGGCTTCCATCGGCCCAGATCCTTGGTCACCTGAAGTGGCTGTTTGCTTTTCTTCACACGCTTGGTCAGCCCAGGGGTTGGGGCAGGGCTGGGAGGTACAGGAGTACTGGGAGCCTTGGATACCTGGGTACAGGACGGGACCACAGTGAACTCAGAGCTGGTGTCAGAAGAGCTGGGGCTTCGGACCTACTGCATCACATACTGTGACAGCCGCAGGCTCTGACAACACCAGGGAGCCAAGCTGAGAGCGGAGCTTTCTAATGCCCACCCCCGCCCAAGTCCTTGTGTATCTTTCTTGACTGGGTGGGGTCCTCTCTCTGCTTGTGGCGCCCTCAGCCCCAGAAAGGAGGGCAGGTGGGGGGATGCCAGGAAACTACTCTTGCTGCTGCACTGTCTGGGGCCAGAGCAATGCCACCTGGGGGTTATTTTTACACCCTGCAATGCTGGGAACAAGCTGTCTGCTCCCAGAATAGATACGAGCTCCCTGCCTCCCACACGGAATGCGATCCAGGATGCACTGGCGAGGGACGCAGCAAGGGAGGGAGCAGGAGAGACAGGACGGAGGGGTCTGGGATGGGGGCTGGGCAGTGCAGTCCCTGGCAGGCCTCACCCAGCTGCCCAGCCCCTTACCTTCTTCTTCTCACTAGAGGAGGGCTCGCTCCCTGAGCAGCGGCCTGACTCCACCCCGCCGGCCCCCTTCACCCGGGTGGAGGATTTGGCCAGGCTGCTCTCTACCAGTTCATCATCGAATTTCTTCCTTTTGATGAACCTGTGGAAGGTCCTGCAGGGTTAACTACTGGTACCACACCCACGCACGGCTTCCAAGGTGCAGGCTCCCCTTGGGAACTAACTGCCTTCACTTTCCAGCAGTGTCTGGCTCAGTGGACATGGAAAAGCCAAGTTCTAGTCCTCTGAGGTAACAGGCAACCTTTCAACAGAGATGGAACCCCTCACTCTCCATCCTCGGTGCCATCCGGACACACCGGCAGAGGAGGTAAAGGAAAAGCACAAGGCTTTGCTTGGACCCCAGGCAGGCTCAGAACCCAGGCAGGCTCAGAAGGCCATTTCAAACCAAGGCTAGCAAGGGCGTGCCTAGCCCCACATGCCTCCCCTTCCAGGCGCTCTGAGCCCAGGCTACCTGGAGGAGCTTCTGCGTTTGGGGATAGTGCCCAGGGCCTGGGAGGATGCTCGCTTCTGCCCTGCCAGTGACTCCTCATCCTCGGAGCGGCTGGCTGTGCCTGACGCCATCAGGGACGAGTCTAGCAGCCCCTGAGAATCTAGGAAAGAGAAAGGGTGACCTCTGTGCACGGACCCTTGTGTCAGCCCCTCAGCCCTTGCCCGGCCTCCCTGAGGCTTGGTCTTTGAGGCAGGCATTCCTCCTTGGCCATCCAGATCCCATCCGGGCTCAGACCTCCTGGTGCCACGGGTCATGGGGTGCAGCACAGGTGCTCAGGTCAGGCTGATGAGGCCGACACACGGGGTGGGCTCTGAGCATAACTGCTCCCTTGGCTATCAAAATGCATTGTGCCAAAGAGCAGAAGCTCCACAGCAACTGAGGCAATTGTGGCTCTGCCGAGAGGCACATGGGTGGTGCTGGCCCAGGGGAGGGGGGTGGTAGGTGGCATTGCCGGGCCAAGACCGAGAGACACTCGTGCAAGGCAAGGGGTAGAGTCAGAGGCTGCCTGGCGCCCGAGAGCTTGGGGAGATGGCCGGGCCTCACACTACCTTTGTCCATCCTCTCACAGTCCCAAAGCCTCCGGCTCCAAACCACAGGGCTAGGAGGAAGGGTCCCACAGGCTCATCCAAGGGTTCTGACCAAGCGAGCTTGGATGCTGAGAAGAGAGTCTGGGAAGGAGAGGTAAGGCTCCCTCAGGCTCGGGTTTCCAACAGGCCAAACCTACTGACTGACCAATCCCTTATCCTCGTGCACTCGTGCACCCTGTCTGAGGTAGTGGGAAGAGGCAAAAGAGCTCTACTCTCAATTGCACCTAACCATTAGTAGCTATTACCTGGTCTGATGGCTCTGACAGTTAATCCCAGCATGTGGAGGCGGAGGTAGAGGTAGAGGTAGAGGTAGAGGTAGAGGTAGAGGTAGAGGTAGAGGTAGAGGTAGAGGCAGGTGGATCTCTGTTGACTTTAAGGCCAGCCTCGTCTACAGAGCAAGCCAGGGCTATCTATATAATGGTGAGCCTCTGCTCCAAACAATAAAAACAAAAAATATAAGTAGCTATGTGGGAGTCACTGAGGCCTTTGTGTGAATGATAAAAAGATGTGGGAAAAAACGTATTAGGCTCAGAGATCTCTCTTAATTTTACCAGTGAATCCTAAATTAAGCATTTGGAACGTTAACCAGAAAGGGTCAAGGGATTCCTGACTCATTTGTTTTCCTTTGCCTGTCTACTCAAATCAGCAGCACCAGCCTGCCCCCAGGCCACAGCCTGGGAAGGTAGATGGAATCCCACTATCTCGCTACCCTTTTGCTTTCCCTTCCATTTGCAGCTTTTACTAAAGCGGGTGGTTCCTTCGGACGATTCAAACGTGGTTTGGGAACTGTATGAATACCCAGCGCTTTGGCAGCCCCGCCCCTCCTGACTCCGGCGTCTCGTAGAGCAAAGTTCTGGCTCTGCCTTTAAGGACGCTCCACGACCAGCTCCGTGGGTACCACAGAAGGGGGGTGCAGGTGTCCAGTCCCACGAGCAACTAAGGCAAAGTGCTTGCCCTCCTTCCCTTCCCTCCTCCCGACAGGGCACCCCCAAGGTGAGGGATCAGTGCAGGTCTGTTTCAGGGACTCTGGGGAGCAGTGGTAATTTAGTCAACTCTTCGGCTCCATACTACTGCATCGATCTCGCCATCTGGCTCTGAGGCCCACAGGCCGGTGGTAGCGAACCAGGACCAACTCCCAGACAATTCTCATCCCACCTCAAGCATGCCACCTGTGCGCATGCGTAACACCGCAGGCCAGAGCCTGGCCTGATCGGACTTACGCATGCGCAGATTTTTCGGGGCGATACCGGGGCGGGGCCCCAAATCTTGTTGTGGGGTTGTGCCCCGAGGCACGTTGGGAAACTCCACTTCACCCTCCAGGTCTACTCAGAACACTAGGAGACGAGTCGCGGGGTCTCACCATTCCTAGGCTGCCAGCTCCAACAATTTCTCCGCGGCGACGGCAGGAGCCGCAGGGCCAAAGCCGGCTTCCGTGAGACACATCTACTTCCGGGTTGCGAACGAAGGGTTGGACGATCTCTTCCGGTTCGTCCTGGACCCGTAAGTGGAAGGGGCGTGGCCGTGCGCCTTAGTGGAAACCATTTTGCGGGGAGCCGGAAATACAGCTTTCCCGGTTGGCAGAAGCGCTTAGGGAGGCACCAGGCAGTGTTAATTATAGGAACCGCGGAGGTTTCCGTGTTGGAAAACGCAGCGGGAGGGCGGGGCTTGTGCTGAGACCCCGCCCAGGCGACGCTGGGAGGGGCGGGGCCGCCGTGCATTCGTAATTAGCACTAACCTTGGTAGGTCTCTCTGGACCAAATCTTGTATTGTTTTATCTGCCAGTGTTTTCAGATAAGGGATTCGGTCAGGCTCTTTGCTAAGCACAGGACTGGAGGAACATGTTGGAGAGTTTGCTCTAACTGTGGCGTACAGTACGATCCCGAAAATTCCTGTCTAAGGGGGAGATGCAGGATGGTGGCCGCGTTCCTAAGGAAACACTCCTTAGAAGGAGCGGCGCCAGTTGCTTACGCCAGAAGAACTCCATCTAGACTGCTGGGGTCAGTCGTGGGTAGCCAGCAAACCAACCGAATCCTTTTCAGAGGACAGTGTTCCCTGAGGAAACTGTTTTGAAAGAAAGAACTAGTTCCCAGAGAACAGGAGACGTCCAGACTTTGGGGCCGTGAGAGATGCCCGGGAAAGCTAGGGAGACTGGGCTCTAATAGCTCTTTCATGCCTTCTTTGAGGGGCACAAAAGTGGAGCAGCTCTGGCTGGAGGAGCTTCCGGGAAGAGCGTTTGCCCAGCGTGCCTGACATCCTGAACTTAAGTGTCAAATGGACGACCCTGACAAGTTGCAAGTCTTCTCTTCATAATATACTGTTACTTATTTAACGAGCATGTATTTGCTTTATCGCTCCCAAAACAAAGTTTTCTGGTATACAGTGTGCTTGTTAGAGGTTTGTCAACTTGAAACTAGCTAGAATCTTCGCGCTCAGTTGAGAAAATGCCTCCTTCAGACTGGTTGGTAGGCAAGTCTGGGGTGTGTTTTCTTGTTTGGATAGATGTGGGAGGTCTAAGCAGTGCCTGCCTTGAGGTTCTTGCCCCAACTTTCCTCGGTAATAGACAGTGACTTGAAAGTTATGAGATGAGGGGCTGGTGAGATGGCTCAGTGGGTAAGAGCACCCGACTGCTCTTCCAAAGGTCTGGAGTTCAAATCCCAGCAACCACGTGGTGGCTCACAACCATCCATAACGAGATCTGACTCCCTCTTCTGGAGTGTCTGAAGACAGCTACAGTGTACTTACATATAACCAATAAATAAATCTTAAAAAAAAAAAAAGAAAGTTATGAGATGAAATAGACCCTTTGCTTCCCAGGTCGCCTTTAGTTACAGTGTTTTGATCACAGCAATTAAAAACAAACTAGGACACAGTCTGGTGGGTTGTGCAAAATATAGTGTGGTTTAGTATCTATACAGATGACAATTAATTGGGCTTTCTTCTTTAAAGAGTTTTTGTTTGTTTGTTTGTTTGTTTTTAAGTAGGAGTGAAATACTTGTTGCTTATCAGGCAAGTTCTGTCCCACCAAGCCACATGGACAGCCCTAACAAGGGATCGTTTGGTAAAGAGCTGGATGGGTACTGTTCAATGTTTGTTAGATGTTTTTCTCCTAGGAAAGGCAAACCCTTAAAGAAGGAAACCCTGAAAGAAGAAAGGGTTATTTTAGCTCACAGGGTTTTTGGGGGTGTGAGGGGGACAAACATCATGGCAGGAAAGGCATGGTGGCAGGAGTGTGGGGTGATTGCTCACGCTGTGTCCAGAACTTGGAAGTGCAGAGAGATGAAGTATTGGTGTTCTGCCTGCTTTCTCCTTTCTGTTCAGTCTGTAGCCCTAGCCCAAGGTCACTCGAAATTAGGGTGTGTCTCCCATCTAAGTTAAACCTCCAGAAATAGCTTCACAGATGTCTTGTGACTCTAAATGAGGTTAAGCGGACAAGATCACAAGCCCACCTGATGTCCAGGCATACCACATTTATGTCGGTGGCATCCATCAGCTGCTGGTGCCACTGGAGCATAGCGATCACCGGTCTTTCTTGGTTTGTTTGGCTTGGGTTTTTGAGACAGAGCCTCTATGTAGTTTTGGCTGTCCTGTAACTTGCAATGTAGGTCCTGAACTCACAGAGATCCATCTCCCTCTGCCTCCCAATGTAAGGATTAATGGCGTGTGTCACCACACCCAGGTATTAGGCTTTAGAGACAGGGTCTCATGCAGTCCAGCTGGTCTCAAACTCAAGTTATCAAAAGATTGACCTTGAACTTCTCATCCTCCCATCTCCACCTCCCCAGTGCTAGGATTACAGCCGGGTGCCATTATCCCTGGTTTTGTGTGGTACTGGGTATCAAACCCATGGCTTTGTGCGTGTTGTATAAACACTCTACCAACTGAGCTATATCCCCAACCCTGAAACATCACTTTTAAATCATAGCATTCCCTAAAGTCTCATGTTAATTCTTTAGACCGGATGTGAGCTTTATTACTGAACATGGTTCAGTGGGCATAGTAAGCAGAGTGGAAGCTCTCAGGAGGACCACAGAGTCTGCCACTCTCCCCAGGGACTATAACTGGGGACATATGTGCCCCATAGCCATCAGGGATGCACTGGTTGTCAGTTACCACTCCTTTCAATTCTTCTGCATTAAACTTGGTAAAGCCCCACCTCTTTGAGGCGTGGCTCTTCCAGAGGCCAGGGAACTTGAACCTTACCTCTATGCAAGGCCTTAACCACCTTCCTCATTGTGAAACCTGACACAGATGGGCTTGATGACTTGGCCTAAGTGGATCCTGGCCACTGTGTCCTGGAGCTTCCCAAAGGCAGCATGCACGCTTGTCTGCAGCCTGGACTGGGGATAGTATTGAGGTCAGAGACAGAAATAGCCCCTAGAAAGCTGCCACCAAGATCCCTTAGGGAAACCCACACAGATAGAAGGTTGAATATCCCTCCAAGTAGGCTTCTGTTTGCAGCCATTACACACAGGTGCCATGAAGAAGGGGGCCTGGCCAGCTCAACTGGCTGTATCACACTCATTTTTCTTTCTTTGTTTCTTTTGTTTGTTTGCTTTTGAAAACAGGGTCTCTCCATGGCCCTGGCTGTTCTAGAACTCACTTGGTAGACAAGTGCAGCATTGAAGAGTGCTGGGATTAAAGGTGGGTGCCACATGCCTGCCTTCATGTTCATATCTTAATGCAGAAGGCAGTTATTTCATCTTAAAAAAAAAAAAAACTCAAAGTCTCAACACTTTCAAAATGATTCAAAAATATAAGTGCAGAGTCTTTTCTGAGACTCAGGTGACCTCTTAACTGCGAGTCTCTATAAAATAAAATACAAGTTACTTACAGTATACAATGGCACAGTGTAAATATTTCCATTCCAAAATAGAGTGTGGGTCATGCAGGGAAGATCAGGCCAATGGCTGGAGAGGTGACTCACTCTGTAAAGTGTGCTGCAAAAGACCAGGCCAAAGCAAGACTGAAACCCAGACAGGCCAGCACTCTGCAGTCTGAACTCATGATGGAACCGTCTGGGCTCCAGCACTGTTAGCAGCTGTGGCCCCAGCCCACCACCGGCAGCACCTGCAGCTTTCCTCTCCGGTCAGCGCCCTTCTCTGCCTGCAGCTTTCCTCAGCAGATGCTCCATAGCCCTAGAACCTCCAATATGCACTGCAACTCTGGCATCCCGTTCACATGGTCAGGCAGTGGGTTCCCAGGGAACCTGACCCCATTCCACCTTGCCTGGCCTTGGAGACTATGTGTGCCTATACAACTACCACCACGTAGGTACCACCAAGTTCCACTGTGGCTTCAAGATGTAGTCTATCCTCTTCCTATTACCGTTGCAGTGCCTTCTGTACACACTAGTGGCCCAACCCAGAACACCTGGGAAAACAGAATCTAGTTAGGTTCTGTTTTCAAACAGTGAACGTTTTCAGGGGCATTCCCAATTTAGACTTTCAAGTTTGAGTTTTCACAGATTGGTGTCTCAGTAGATGGGGTATTGCCCGCAGGACACCTTTCCTGTGGCCCTGCTCCCTGTAAAGCTGGATAAGATTAGTGAGCAGAAGCCATGACTATAGCCTAAGACACCATGTTGTGATTATGACATTTTCTCCACCTCCACATTAGTCCATCACTCGTTAATTCCGCCCCAGTCAAGTTTGAAGTGGAAACTTCTAGTTCTTTGGAAAGTTAGTTATGTCAAATGATATTTTGTCGGGGCACCCAGGTGAAAGGACATCTTGCTAAAGCAGACATGGGAAAGACTGTTTTCCTGAAGCAGACACAGGTGAAAGGATGTTTGGCTAAAGCAAACATGTGAAAGGACTCTTGATGAAGGAGTATATAAATATGACCCACAGACATCAAGAGCCGAGCACTCAGCCTTGGTTTGGTTTGTTCTGTCTTTGCTAAAGACACACATGTACTGATTCGCTTGTATTTCTTGTTGAGCTCAACTTGTGGTAAAGCTGCCATTGAGAGAATCTCACCCAAGAACTGCTTGTGAGACTCCTGTGGCAGCTTGTCGCTTCTGCGGCCTCACCTCAGGCCGGTTGGCGAGCCTGGTGGTTCCTTCAGGATTGAACTACAGCTGTCTGGTCTCCACTTGCTGAAAGGACTGGACTGTAGCTGCCGGTTCGTACCTGGTGTGTCTGCCTGCCTAGAGGACTGGTGTGCAGCTGCTGAGTTGTATTTGGTGTTTGCTATGGGACTGAACTACTGCCCGAGACGATTGAGCTTGCCCCCAAAGAACTATTGCTGAACAAGTCCACTTCCCCCATATGCTAATAACTTTTCTCTTCCACTACCTCTGCTGGGTGGTTGGCTAAAAGTAGGTTGCAAAAAAAAAAATGTGTGTCTACATAAGTTCTCTTGGTGTGAGCAGAGTGTAGCCAGGGTGTAACAAGAATGGTGCTACCATGTTTCCCTCTGAAACTCAACGAGCACAGCAGTTACTGTCTATGTCAGGGTGCTGGTCCTCTAGACTCGCACCATAACGGCTTACAAAACTCTGTTGAGAGCATTCCAGGATTGCTCTTGCCAAAATCTTCCTCTCCTAACCCGAAACCATTTCCAAAGGCCTAGGAGCTGCACGGTCACCTTTATCCCAGCAGTGGCCAGTCCTCAGTACCATGTTTCTGTATGAGTTACTTTTATTGTTGTGCTCACTGAAGCAATTTATGGAAAGGTTTGCTCCAGCACAGTTTGAGCTGTACATTGTATCATGATGGGGACAGCCACGTGGGCAGCGGCTCTGAGAGGCAGCTGGGCGCACCGCACCCACAGGCAGTAAGCAGGGAGCCAGATGCGGTGCTGTGGTGCTCTGCATCGTCTCTTGTGTTTATTTACTTTGGGACTCCAGCTCTTCCCCCCCCCCCACCCCACTCCCCCTGCAGTTAAACCCCTCTGGAAATGCCTTCGTAGAAATAATCCAGAGGCACCAACCAGCCACAAAGCCTTTGACCTGCAATTTGTCCTGCCTGCACGATGTGCAGGGGCAATGGTGGCCCAGAATTTGCAGCAGTGGCCAAAATGGCTGAGTTATATAGGAATCAGACTGGGGACAGGGAAGCGGAAGCCTAGCCAAGGAGAGTGAGATGTTAAGGGCAAGGTGAAAGGTGCTGGGAGGAGCCACAGGTACTGAAGGATGCTGGGGGTCTGGCCGGTATCCTCTTTGATATGTAAACAGGCACCTCAGTCATAGTCCCAGGGTTCTGAGAGCTAACAAGGACCACCTTACCATGACCACCCTGCGGTCATATCTGTTTCAGAAGGTCCCTTGTGCTTATGCTCTGCTTCTGAGCCCTGCCTACTTACCCGCCAAATCCTCCATTTGGGAACCCTACCCTAGAAAAACCTTAACTTCCCCACATCCAAGGCTGAACCCCACCCTAGGGGGAGACAGCCCATGTACACAAATGAAAAAGCTTATTTTAGTTCATTGCTTGCTGTAATTAATTTGGCAGTGGTGATTTGACTAGGGTTGGTGGTCTTTCTTCTCACATCTTTGGGACTGACACAGAAAGGGGAAATAAAAATGAGACACAGACTCAGTCTGAGAAACTAGGTGGCTGCCCGGTGCTATGACCCACACCTGAGATTGCAGCTACCTGGACGGCTGAAGCTGGGGATTGCATGTTCGAGGTCAGCCTGGGCTGTATAGCAAAATTCTGTTGAGAAAGAAAGAAACTTAAAATATTCCAAACCTGAAGCACCTTGCTGGTTTTCCCACCATTCCCTACTACTAGTCCCTAGGCTCTGCACCCCTAACTGGCCTTCCAGCATTCTTCCCCACTGTGCTACCTCCCATTCATTCCCAGTACCCAGAGTGCTCCTCTTCAGATAGAGTGCTCCTCTTCAGATGATTCAAACTCTACTTATATCTGACTACTGTGGGAATCCCTCTCTTCTTGGAAGCAAACACCTCCACCCCTCTGACATCATCGCTGCCTTCTTTTGTTACCAGGCTTGGCCTTCTAGGACAGATGCTTCCAGGTTCGGGGCCTCATGTCTAAAGAACTGAAAAGAAGGGCTCAGGCAGGTTTGCAGATGGAAGAAGATAATATTATTCAGAGCAAAGCAATAGTTCAGGTTATAGAGGAACGTAATAGCAAGACTGACGTCAGGCCACAGGAGGGGGAGGTCACTGAAGGGCCCTAAGCTTTGCCTGAGGTCTCTTCCTATGGGATCCATAAGAAGGAAGGGCTACTTACTGAGAAGTATAGTTTGGGTGTTTCTCTATTTTAATTGAGAGATTAAGTCATATATTAAATTTTTCTACTACACACATCCCTTCCCATAGTGCATCTGATTTTAATCATATGCACACTTTATCACGCACAAGCATAAGATGGTAAACGGGATTCCCCCTAAACTTTACCAGAAGACACAATTTTGCCTTTATTGCACATGTACCTAAAACCAGTTCAGGTCGGGTCAGCCTTCTATTCATCACTCCCGGACATGTTGGGAATACAACTGAATAAGAACTATTTTAATTTGATTGTTACTAGGAGTGGGGAAGTTTAAACTGTTGGTCAAAGATGAGGGTGCTCGGGCTAGACAGATGGCCCAGCGGTTAAGAGCACTGATTGCTCTTCCAGAGGTCCTGAGTTCAAATCCTAGCAGCCACATGGTGGTTCACAACCATCTGTAATGAGATCTGATGCCCTCTTCTGGGGTGTCTGAAGACAGCTACAGTGTACTTACATATAATAAATAAATCTTTAAAAAAAATGAGGGTGCTCATAGCCCAATACACTGAAGGAACTCTGAGGTTGCTAGGGTCATTGTTTGGAGATGGGTATATGTGCATAATACACGCAAGGGGGAGGAACTTTGGTGCCACATGCATTAATATACACACATGCATGCACATAGGAGGGCTTGTGTGTGTCATGAGAAACAAACGGAGTTCCAGGAGAAACTGACCTGTACTAGTAAGGCATTTTTCAGCAGTAGGGTCCTCAGAGGGAGGAGCGGGAGGCGAGAAGACAGAAGCCGCGAGAGCTGGAGTCGGGAGGTCTTGCACAAGTTGTGTCTTAGGCCAACAGAAAACTATCATATACTGTGAAGTCAGCAGAAGGCTACTCAAGCAGTGTTGCATAAAGGGACACAGGATGTCAGCCAGACAGCGCTGGAGAGGGTAACTTTGCTCCTTAGGGAGAAGAGTGGGGTTCTCAGGACCCACAAATCCTTGCCAGGCATATTTCTGGGTTTGCACAAGGAACTACTGTTATCTTTCCATACATCAGGCATGGGGGGCGGGGGGAGCCTTGGGTCAGCCTGGCTCTCAGCACTAAAGGATCACCCACTCATGCTTTCGCTTGCCCTTCCCATCCTCCTGCTCCTCCCCCTGCCCATCCTCTCACTCCTCCCCCTGCCCATCCTCTCGCTCCTCCCCCTTCCAGTCTCCTGCTCCTCCCCCTGCCCATCCTCTCGCTCCTCCCCCTTCCATTCTCCTGCTCCTCCCCCTGCCCATCCTCTCGCTCCTCCCCCTGCCCATCCTCTCGCTCCTCCCCCTTCCCATCCTCCTGCTCCTCCCCCTGCCCATCCTCCTGCTCCTCCCCCTGCCCATCCTCTCGCTCCTCCCCCTGCCCAGCTGGTGAGCTCCGAGTTCAGTCGTTTGGCTCGGGTTCTTCTTCTTTTCAGTACTAAAGTACATGCTTGCTATCTGTTGAGTAATCATCTTCAATTACAACAAAGGAATAGCCTGTGGGAAGCCCAGAGTTGTGTGGGAGCAGAAACAAAGAGCTCTGAATTAAATAGGTTCAGTTTTGGGCACCTGCGAGGTATCCTGGCGGAGGTGTTTTGTTTAAGAGGCAGACATACTAGTTTCCTTAGGAAAGAGGTCTGGAGATATAGAAAGTCAGCATCATGATGAGGCAGACGTGAACGCCCAGGGAGGAGAGTAGACATAGGTATAATGCAGGAGAGCCAAGACCAGTGCACGGGACCCTCCAGCATTCATGATGAAGTGGAGACTTGGAGCCCAGAAAGAAACAGGATACAGATGAAAAGAAGGAGCTAGCAGTGACTCCATCCATTCAGCTTAGTCATCCGTGGTGGAGAACAGTCTCAGTGCACTCTCTTTCCCTGGTGTGGATGGAGCTTCCGTGGGAGCCACGGCTCATGGGTCCTTTTGAATCTTTGCTTAGGACTCCATGTTTCTTCTGGAAGATTCGAATGCAATGGTTGGGAACACAGGATCTGCAGTCAAATTACTCGTTTTTTTTGTCTTTTTTTGTTTTTGTTTTTGTTTTTAAAGACAGGGTCTCTTTGTCCAGCCTGGCTTGGAGCTCACTATGTAGATCAGGCTGGTCTTGAACTCACAGAAATATACCTTCCTCTGCCTCCCAAGTGCCAGGACTAAAGGCATGGGCTATCACACCTAGCATTTGGTTTTATTTTGTAAAAGATTTGTTTTTATTATTTTTTTCTCTGTTTCTCTATCTTGCTCTCTCCTTGTACAAATGCACACATGCACACACATTACATACATGCATGCCTGCCCATGCCCATGTATGCATGCCCAGCCACCATGTCATAGCATGTGTGGAGGTTAGTTCTCTTCTCCTTCCATCGTGTGACTCCCAGGATTTGAACTTAAGATAGTCGGGGCTGAAGCACACACCTTGACCTCCTGGCACATCCCACTGGTACACAAACAACTCTAATTTCTTAAAATTAGAATTTAAAATTGTATTTACTTGTGCGTGTGTGTGTGTGTGTGTGTGCGTGTGTGTGTGTGTGTCTGTATGAGTGTACACATATCGTGAGAAATACGCGGATGTCAGAGGCCGGCCTGTGAGAATTAATTCTCATTTTCCTAAGTCTTGGGATTGAACTCTGACTGCCAGTCTTCGCAGCCCATGGCTTCACCCACTGAGCCATCTCACTGGCCCCAGAGTTAATTTAAAAAAAAAAAAAGTGACTAAATTTGCACATCTCAGTCCAAAGTTCATAATTATACTTAAAAAAAAAATCACTCCCTTTAAAGTGAGTTGTGTGACAAAGTTTGCTCCTGTAGCTATTTCAATTTAAAGTACTTGCCTATATAATTACAGAAGAGAAAAGAATGAGATATAAAAAAAATAAAGAATTAAAATATTTAGGACGATATCCTTCCTTTTTAGGTTTTTGGCCGCTTGACCCAAGGTAGAGTTATTTGGGGAGAAGCTCAACTGAGAAAGTGCCTCCATCAGAGTGGCCTTGGGCAGGTCTGTGAGCATTTTCCTGATTCCTGATTGCCATGGGAGGGCCCCACCCTGATTGCCATGGGAGGGCCCCACCCCTCCCCCACCCCTCCCTCACCCCCACCCTGCTTGAACCCCACCCCCACCCCTGCCCACAGTGGGGAAGGGTCATATAGGGCAGATGGCTCTGGGTGTTTGAGAAAACCGGCTAAGCAAGCCATAAAGAGCAAGCCAGGGAGCAGTATTCCTTTACAGCCCCTGTTTCAGTTTCTGCCTCCAGGTTCCTGCTTTGAGTTCCTGCCCGACTTCCCCTGAGGATGGACCTGCGATCCAAATAAATAAATAAATTATCCACCCCAATGTGCTTTATTTATTTATTTATTTATTTATTTATCTATCTTATGTATGTAAAGTATACAGTTGCTGTCTTCAGACACACCAGAAAAGGGCATCAGATCCCATTACAGATGGTTGTGAGCCACCATGTGGTTGCCGGGAATTGAACTCAGGATCTCTAGAAGAGCAGTCAGTGCTCTTAACTGCTGAGCCATCTCTCCAGCCCCTTGATGTGCTTTTGCTCATCATCTTTATCATCACAATAGAAAGCAAATTAAGACAATAGGTTATTTGGATAGTCCAACAACATCCACTGAAAAATTAATACAAATAAGACATGTTTCACTTTATTTATTTATTTAGGCATGTGTTTGTGCGTGTATGTGCACACATGCACATGGAGTCTAACTCGGATCATCAGGCTTGATGCTTTAAGCAAAACAGACATAAGTTAATGCACACTTTAAAAGGTGTAAAGGAAATAAAATATGTGATATTCAATTGAAATAACAAAGCTGACTACATAGTCACAATCTAGATATGAATATGTTAGATCTAGATACTTAACATTAAAAATGCTTGTGAAGGACACCAGGAAGCTCGGACAACTAGGAAGGCACAGTATATCTTGAAGTAGAAAGACTCGCTATCATAAAGATGTCAGCTCTCCATAAATTAATCTATAAATTTAATATGGCCTAATAAAAATACCAATAGACTCCATAACCTGAATGTAAAGTTCACGTGTCAATTTATACCGATTTAAACAGCGGCAACAACAGCAAGCTAGCCAGGAGCGTGCTGAAAGGGAAGGTTAATGAGGGGGAGGAAGCTCTCCCACATAGCACGGTGAACTCCAGAGAATGCCAGTGCGTGCATAAGCGGCTCCATCAAGAGAACAGAATGGTCCAGAAATAGATCCAAGACGTTAAAAAAAAATGTAGTATATTATAAAGATAGCATTGTCTGTCAGCAGGGAAAGGCTAGATTATTCAGTAAGTACTATTGAGACGACTGTGCAGCCACCTGGAAAAAAATAATGCGGCCTCTCTGCTTCACTAAATCACTTCTACAGGAATCAATTGTACTTAAATAAATACAAAAGAGTAGAATTACAAATTTATAACGTCAGAGTGGGGAAAGTATTTCTCACGTGGTACAAGATTTCTCAAAGCGTAGGAAAAGACAAATTCTGTCATCAGAAAAAAATCTATAATTTCTGCAGGGTGAAAGCACACCATAAACAAAGACAAATGGCGAACCAAGGGGGTGCCTGTAGCTCATCCAACAGACAGGAGCTAACTTGCTTTATGTATGCAAAATCCTTTCAAATCGATATGAAAAAGAATAAAACTCCTACAAATGGGTTGCTGACAGAAAAGGAAAGATAAATGGCCCTCAGACATATTAAAAAAAAAAATGCTCAAGTCCCTCATAAGAAAATTGAAATTACATTTAAATATGTCTCACCCATAAACCGGCAACAATTTCAAACGCTTGATGGTGGGTCAAAGGGCAAATTGTCCGTTGCTTGTTGGAATTACAGCTCCGTATGACCTTTGATCCAGCACACCTGAATGTATGGGTGATAAACTATATAGAAAGTTAAAGCATTGGTAGAAAAGGTTTAGAAAACATCCAGTCACTTAACAGCACAGGACCAATCAATTATACAGCGCATCCAAGTAGTGGGTGCCGTACAGCCAGCTGGAAGAAGAGCTGGCATAAAAGCTTTATAGAGTGATTTTAAGAAAAGAGTTGCCAGGTAGTGGTGGCGCACGCCTTTAGTCCCAGCACTCCAGAGGCAGAGGCAGGTGGATTTCTGAGTTCGAGGCCAGCCTGGTCTACAGAGTGAGTTCCAGGACAGCCAGGGTTACACAGAAGAAACCCTGTCTAGAAAAAACCAAAAAAAGAAAGAAAGAAACGCAGGCTTTGGCTGAGGTGGAAACAGGCTTGGTTTGGATGAACTGAGCGAAGGTACCAGCGGCCATCGTCTGACATGTTTGTGTTTGGTTGTGTGTTCGATTTCTCGAACCCACAACGGTGGTTTACAACCATCCATCTATCCAGTTCCAGAGGAGCCAATGCCCTCTTCTGACCTTTGTGGCACTGAGCACACACATGGTACACACACAAACAAACATGCACTGCACACAGGACCATGCACGAAAAACACACAAAAGGTAGCCGGGCGGTGGTGGCACACGCCTTTAATCCCAGCACTTGGGAGACAGAGACAGGTGGATTTCTGAGTTCGAGGCCAGCCTGGTCTACAAAGTGAGTTCCAGGACAGCCAGGGTTATACAGAGAAACCCTGTCTCAAAAAAAAAAAAAAAAAAAAAAACAAAAACAAAAACAAAAAAAAACCCCACAAAATGTAAAATGAACAAACCTAATCCGTAAAATGTTTAAAAGAGAGGGCTGTTTAGTTGTATGTGTGCTGTCCAGGTCCGTGACTCAGGATAGAACTGGAGGTACATGGAGGAATCAGCCTGACAGTTGCAGCCCCAGGGCAAGGCAAGGTCATCCTGGGAGAGTCCTAGCAGTGGGGTGTCCCCCCCCCCCAGGAATGCAGGCAGGAGACAACAGTGGAGGCAGGCCAGGAGTGAGGGGAGACTACAGAGAGAGAGGCAAGGATAACTAGTCTGTCTCTCACTTGGCTGAAAACCTTTGAGGATATAAAATGAGCTTTATTCTTCTTGATGGTTTCCCTGTCTGTCTACCCTTCAGTTAGCACAAGGGTCTGTCTGTCCACCGTTCTCCCTGTGGCAGATCTATCTTTCCCAACTCAACATTGCTTGAAATCCCTCTGAGCCCTGAAGGCCTCTCCTGCCTGGGCCTTACCTCACACCTGAAGGCCGCTCTCCAGCTCTGCGGGCCCAGCACACCTTCCCACCCAGAGAAGACAGAGACATTGCATTTCAGTGTCATGACTAAGAAAATCGTCTCAGCACAACACAGTCAGGAGCCCATTGCTGAATGAGTGGTTGGACAGACAGACGGACGGATGGACAGATGGATAGCTGGAAGGATGCATGGATGGTGAGTTCTCAGGAGCCTAAGAACATTAGTTTTGGTTTTGTAATGTTTCAGAACTTATAGCCACGCCCCTGTGGTTGTGACAAGCTCACCCATCGGAAGTGTTTTGTTCATATTTATGTCCTCAGTGTGTGGTACAACACACGACAACACACAGTAGGTGTTCAGAAAGTGATTAAGCAGTCAGCTGGTAGCTGAATGTGGTCGTGCATCCCTTAATCCCAGCGCTCAGGAGAGCAGAGGCAGGTGGATCACTGAGTTCGAAGCCAGCCTGGTCCACAGAGCAGATTCCAAGCCACCCAGGCCTACCTAGTGAGACCCTGTCTCAAAACAGTAAATACAAGCCGTAATACAAAGTCATTTAATCTAGTCTGCTTTCTAAGCAGAAGCACAGCAGGGGCAAGATGATGGCAGATGCGGCTCAACCGGTCCCGTGGGAGGGAGGAGCAGGCAGTCTATACCTTCAGAAGAACTTGACTTGGTTTCTACTGTGTGCTCAGTCTCCTGAGCAGGATGCCTAGTATTGGGTGCTAAAGGGATATTTGTTGAATGAATGAATGAATGAATGAATGATGGTGTGGCATGTGTTTGATAGCCAGGCAAAGAGGAAGTGGCCCAAGGCTGAAGGAGAGAGGACTGGCCACTGCTAATCATCTGTAGGGTACAGAAGTTCGCCTTTGTGCCTTCACTCTCCCTTTGCTGACCTCGCCCTTCACTGGCAGCCCAGCACCTTCCCAGTTGGAGCCCTGAGGTACACCTTAGGCAGTTCCTAAGCTTCCTGTAATGTCACCCCTCCCCAGGCAGGCCCTTGAGTCTCTTAAACAAGCACTCTGCTGCCTCCTAGTGGCTTCTACAATAAAGGGCCTCTCTTCGGAAGCATGGCAGTGACCGGAGAGGGCAGGCACCTGAATCTTCCTAAATTTCCCAACCTCAAGTTATTGGGAAGCAGCCATAAGCATTCCTCAGCTGAGTCCTGGCTGCTGGGCCAGCTCTCCTCTCCTCCTCTCACTTAGCTTCAAGAGAGCTAAGCACCTTCAATTCCAGTACTCGGAGGGAGAGGCAGAAGAATCAAGACCACCGTGGTGTACTTAGTGAGTCCTAGGCCAGTCAGGGATACATAGTGAGACTCTGTTTCAAAGAAAGGAAGAATAGATGGAAGAATGGATGGAAGGAAGGAAGGGAGGGAGGGAGGAAAGAAGGAAGGACCGACCTGAGCCAACAGGCCAATCTTACGCATGTTGAGGGATATTCAAGTTAGTGACTAGTGTAACATACCCAGTCTTTGCTTTGCCTTCTCCCAACTTTAAGTGATGGCTTTGTGGGTGGTGAGGAGAGCAGCCAGGTCCTCACAGCACGCAGCATGAGAGGAAGTCTGGCACCTGTGGAGAACTAGAGGGCCCGTGCCTCTCAGGAGCTAGCCATTGCTGTGTTCTAGCCAATTGGCTTTGCACCTAACAGCAATCTAAGCTAATAACCCCCAGACCACTTGGTGATCTTGTGAACCTACAAGGCAGGGAAACACCTGGGGCTCAGAAACCAAAGTTTCTGCCAAAGAAAAAAGCTGCTTTCTTTTTTCTTTTCTTTTTTTCTTCTTCTTTTTTTTTTTTTTGTTTTTTTGTTTTTGTTTTTGTTTTTGTTTTTTTTTGTTTTGTTTTGTTTTTTTAAGACAGGATTTCTCTGTGTAGTCTGGCTGTCCTGGAACTCACTCTGTAGACCAGGCTGGCCTCAAACTCAGAAATCCACCTGCCTCTGCCTCCCAAGTGCTGGGATTAAAAGCGTGCGCCACCACCGCCTGGCAGAAAGCTGCTTTCTTATGTTTCTATGGCGCGCACACGTGCACCTCTGTGTGCTTGTATAGTTGACTCTCAAACCCAGGCTTTATACATGCTGGGAAAGCACTTTGCTGTTGAGGTATGCCCAAGCATGCTTGTTTGTTTGTTTGTTTGTTTAGTGGCTGCTTTTAAGATGTTCTTTTGGGCCGGGCGTGGTGGCGCATGCCTTTAATCCCAGCACTCAGGAGAGGCAGGCGGATTTTTGAGTTCGAGGCCAGCCTGGTCTACAGGGCAAGTTCCAGGACAGCCAGGGCTACACAGAGAAACTCTGTCTCGAGGAAAAAAAAAAAAAAGACGTTCTCTTGGGGATGAAGAGATGGCTTGGCAGTTAAGAGTACTGGATGCTCTTGCAGAGGTCCTGGGTTTGAATCCCAACACCCACATGGCAGCTCACAACTATCTGCCACTCTAGTTCCAGGGTATCTGATGCCCTCTTTGGGCCAAACGGCACCAGGCATGCACATCGTTCACAGACATGGATGCTGCAAAGCACATATGTCCAAAGTTAAAATAAACATTTTGTTTAAAATTGCTCTTTTGTCTTTGGCTTCAGGCTTCACTGTGATAATAGGTATGGCTTTCTTTATACTTATCTGCTTAGGTTCTCTGAACTTGAAGTTCATTCTTCTATTATTTGGAAATTCTCATTATCTCTTAGGACATTTCCCCTTCTCTTTCTGGGACTCCACAGTCATGTGATATCACTCCACGTGCCTTCGGTGCTTAGTTTGGGGGCTTGGGTGTTAGAAGGTGCTACATTTGGTTGTTTTCTGTCAGCCCAGCCTCGAGTTCATGGATTTCTCACCACCTTTGGTTTTTGTCTAGATTGCCAATAACCTTGTTGAAGGAATTCTTATAGTTACTTTTTCTGTGTGCTGGGAATTGGAATTAGGGACTTTCAGTGTGCAGGCAAGCATCTACCACTGAGCTGGATTCTCAACCCCATGTTATTTGTGTGTGTGTGTGTGTGTGTGTGTGTGTGTGTATGGGGAGGGGGCGAGAGTGTGTGCTCGAGCCTATGTGAACTGTCCGAGGAATTCAGGAGAAGGTTTGAAGCTGGAGTTACAGGCGTTTGTGACCTTCTTGACAAGGTCCCCAGGCCCTCTGCAAGAGCAGTGCCTACTCTTCACCACTGAGCATCCCCCCAGCCTCTAACTTTCTAATTTCCAGATCCCCATCTTTAATTTCCTTTTCTAGAACTTCCTGCTCTTTATTCAGAGCCCCTTTCACTCATGTGTAATGTCCGCCTTCCCGACAGACCAGACCCTCAGCGCTTTAGCTCCGGCTTCTCCCCGGCCCCGGCTGACGTGCATAGTATCTCAGCCATGCCCACGTCTCTTTTCGAGATGACTTATCAGGAATTCTGCCTAGCCTTAGCCTCCCACAGTAAGTGAGACAGGAAAATATATCTTTCTATCCCTGGCTCTTTGTCTAGGTTATTTCCAAAAGATTCTTGTCCCCCTTTCTTCCAAGTCTCTGCAGTCATGACTGGGGCTAACACAGATCTTTCCCTCGGGTTCTTTCCCACGTTACTTTTGACTCGTCGTCGTCTTGAGCCTCCTGAGGCCATGAACCATGCAAGCAAAGTTATGGCCAATGCTTAATATAGCCCCTTCCATGCCTTCCTTGGCTCCCCTCAGGTTGTGATTTTTGTTTGATCAGATAGGCTAACTCTGTTCTAAAAAAACAAACAAGTCTTGCGTATCAACTCCATTGCTAGAAAACCAACACACGTACACACACACAGGCACATACACACACACACACACAGAGGCACACACACACACATCCCCGCACACAGGCACACACACACACACAGGCACACACACACACACACACACACACACATCCCCGCACACAGGCACACACACACACACACACACGCATGCACACACACATCCCTGCACACAGGCGTGCACACACACACACACATATACACACATACACACACACACACATCCCTGCACACAGGCAGGCACACACACACACACACACACACACACACACACACACACACACACACACATCTAAGAAGCCAGAGCCCTCCATCCTGGTGATTAGCTGCTAAGAACTTTAAGCACCATGACAAGACTGTGAAAAAAATTGTATAAAACCTTTTCAAATGCTATTTCAAGTGCTTATAAAATACCACCTTGTCTTCACTCACTACTGATTTTAATATTCAGAATATGCCCATTGCATTAGTAAAGTTTGTTAGAGTTCATCTCTCTTCCGGATGGGTGCAGAGATGTCACAGTTACACAGGACATAGCTCACTTATAGCTGATTAGCTTCCAAAGCAAGGTTATAAAATTCATTTCAAATATTTGAAACAATATAATTTAATATGAAGGCTTTTATTGTTGTTGTTATTTTGTTTTTTCAAGACAGGATTTCTCTGTGTAGCCCTGGCTGTCCTAGAGTTCTCTCTGTAGACCAGGCTGGCCTTGATCTCAGAGATTCAAATGCCTCTGCCTCCCGAGTGCTGGGATTAAAGGCGTGCGGCACCGTGCCCGGCCCTCACTGTGTCACCAGGCTGTTCTGAGCTCACCATGCTCCTGCCTGCACCTCTGCGGTGCTGGGATTCCAGCCAGAGACCGACTGTGGACGTGTTTTAATGTTGGGTGTGATTGCGATGAGGCTGGAAACTGCTTCTTCCTGCCACAGCCTGTGCTGTCTGCGACCTGCATATGAATGCCAGTGTCCTCCTGACCAGGCATCCTTGCTGGCGCAGGCTATGGTTCAGAGCAAAATCTGATCCTCATAAGAGCCGTAGAGCGAGCTGGGCATCCCCCATGTTCTCCTTTTCTTTCCCGAGTTTTTGTTTTTGTGACAGGGTCTCAGTATGTAGCCCTGGCTATCCTGGAGCTCAGGCTAGCCCTGAACTCATAGAGACCTTTTTTTTTTTTTTTTTTTTTTTTTTTAGATTTATTTATTATTATATGTAAGTACACTGTAGCTGTCCTCAGACACACCAGAAGAGAGTGCCAGATCTCATTATGGATGGTTGTGAGCCACCATGTAGTTGCTGGGATTTGAACTCAGGACCAAAAGAGCAGTCAGTGCTCTTAACCGCTGAGCCATCTCTCCAGCCCCCATAGAGACCTTCTTACTTCTGCTTCCTAGTGCTGGGATTCTATGGATGTGCCGCCCTATCCAGCTCTTTCCTGGGTTTTAACCTCAACTGGAACCAAAGGTGGGCACTATTCCTGAGGGTTCACTTAGGGCATCTGCTTCTTGCTGTGCCTGACCCCTAAGCCATTCGTGACAGCATAAATAGAAGGGAGGGCAGGGAAGACTGGGTGGGGGTGAGGCAGGTCGGGTGAGCGCAGGACAGATATGTTAACTGAAGCAGGGGGCTGGTGAGATGGCTCAGAGGGTAAGGTCTTCTGAAGATCCTGAGTTCAAATCCCAGCAACCACATGGTGGCTCACAACCACCCATAATGAGATCTGACGCCCTCTTCTGGTGCGCCTGAAGTCAGCTACAGTGTACTTATTTGTAATAATAAATGAATCTTTGGACTGGAGCGAGCAGGGACTGAATGAGTAGGGTTGACCAGAGTGAGCAGAGGTCCTAAAACTTCAATTCCCAACAACCACATGAAGGTTCACAACCATCTGTACAGCTACAGTGTAGTCACATACATAAAATAAATAAATAAATCTTTAAAAAAAAAAGTAACTAAAGCAGGGTTTCCACTGACCAGACACATGGCTGATGGTGACAGCCATGTGATCCCCCACCGTCTGGACCTAGACCCTCCATATCTGCATTGCCTCTACTGTTGTAGCCAGGGATGACCACGGACTCCTGGTCCTCCTGAATCTGCCTTCCAGGTGCTGGGAACATGGGCATGAGCCACCATGCCTCCTGCTCTTATTGTCTGAGCTGTCACACTAATCATCTGATCATCGGATACTTATTTGTAGTTGATTAAACGGGTTCTCTAAGTGACTGTGTGCCGGCTACTGATGATGCCTCTGTCGTGCTGGCTCCCAGAGCCAGCGACACCACCTGGGCAGTTCTCTGATGGACGCTCAGCTTATTGTCAGATGGCCTTGGACCTAGTTCCAAAGATGAGTCCGGGGTGTGTGACCTTCAGCAATGAGACAGAAGACTGGTAATAAAATAAACCAACCTTTATTTTATTACAAACTAATAGTTTGGGGACTGAAAAAAGAAAAGAAAAGAAAATAGAGTTTCCCAAAGTTCTGGAACAACTTCGCAACAACTGTGTGTGTTTAAGAGCACCAGCTGGGATCCCGAATTGGGTTAGGGTTAGGATTAGAACAAGCCGCTGTGCAGTTGCTAGTGGCCCAGAAGTTTGAGAGTCGCTAACTAAGGGATGGAGTGGGTACTGGAGCTGCCCGATCCTTCCTGCTTTGTACAGATCGATCCGGGTAGTGACTGGCTGGACATTTTGCAGACAGGCCCAGCTAGCTCCTCTGAGGGTTCCTGGCCTTCCTTCCTTTGGACCGAGGAAGCACTGAAAGAGCTAATACAGTTACAGTTGGGTGGTGACTGAGACAAGGGCCCTGCCATCCACCCAGAGCACGGGCACAGATCCCGAGCTGGGCTCAGACTTGACCTGAGCACACAGCTGCTTAGCCTAACATTTCGGCCAGGTTTCCTCGCTGGCTCAGGCTATGGCTCAAAGCAAAACCCTACTCCTGGCGGCAGGCTCAGAGCCAGCTGGGCACACCCATGCCCTCCTTTTCTTTCCTGAGTTTTTGTTTTTGAGGCAGGGTCTCACTATGGTGCCCTGGTCTCCTTGGACTCAGGCCAGCCCTGAACCCGTGGAGCCTCTTGGCCTCTGCTCCCTCTCCTCTCCCTCCTCCCACTCCCTCCTCTCCTGACCCATTTCTTCTTTTTGTTAGGCAGAGTTCTTCTGCAGCCACTCCCCAGACCACACTAGCCTTGGACTTCCTGGGATCCTCTCTCTGTCTCTGTAATGCTGGGATTATAGAGGACACTTTGTCACCGCCTCACCCCCTCCCCCCAAGAGAGAAAAACAACACTGCATGACCCTCATGCCATAACCACAGGGCAACATAGGGAAACCCTCATAAAAACACCCGGAAGCCTAGCACACGGGGAGGTGACCCAGTCCAGTGCTCAGATGGAGAGAGAAGCAGGGTTCTGCCTCTAAACTGGAACTGTGGTAAGTCAGATAAACTCCTGCAGAGTTGTAAGGGGTGGGGGGGGGGGAGACAATTATATTCATCTAAATCCTCTCACAAAGAGAAAGCTGTCTTTGCTGGGAACAATATTTTGATATGTGCTTCAGCCTGCAGCTGAGATCCCAGTGGAGGCTCAGGGGTGGGTGGAGCAGCTCTACCTGAGACGTGAAAGAGATCTTAGAATTCTGCATATTATACCTCAGAGTGGGGCGGGGGGAGGGAAGGAAGGAAGCTGCTGTTGAGTGCCATTCTCTGTGACTCTCTTTTCCCATCATCCTCTTTGTGTGTGCAGGCACGTGTGTGCACGGACATGCTCATGTAGACATGTGAACATGTGTATGTTACATGTGTGTGAGTTCATGGGGAGGTAGAGGTGGACACTGGGACCAGTCTTCAGTTGCCCTCTCCTACTGTATGTTTTGAGGCAGGTTCTCTCAGAACCTGAAGCTCCCCAATTTGACTAGGCTAGCTAAGCTGGCTACTGAATTGCAAGGACCTACCTACTGCACCTCCTGATGCTGGGACTACAAATGTGTGCGGCCAAGCCTGGCGTTTTATGTAGGAGCTGGGATTCGAACTCAGGTCCTTGTGCTTGTGCAGCAAGCAGTGTACAGACTGAGTTGTCACCCCACCCACAACCTCCTTTTATTTTTAGGAAGATTCCCAATGCCCTAAATGCCTAGAGTCGAGTATAGTGTGCACACTGGATATGTACACTGGCGTTTATACATGGAAAGAACAAAGAGGTGGCTCAGGTTTCCCCAGCGTCCAGGAAAGCAGGGCAATGCAAGAGGTGCAGACGGGGACACAGAAAGAAGGAGCTTGCTGCAGGGATACCACCAGAGGACCTCACTGAACAACCTCCCCCGCACCCCCCCCCCGCCCCGCCATGACTTCTTTTTGTTATAGATCTTTCTTGGGATAGGCTCAGTCCCACTAGCAGCAGGTGAGATGAATGTGAGGTCCCTCGAAAGAGCCTTGAGTCTTCATTAGTGACATCTTCAAGCCACGAGAGGCAAAGGAGATAAGTCTGCTCTAACCAGAGAGGCCTTCAGCAGATCCCCTGGATCCTGAGTCCTGCTGCCTCCCCTCCCCTCTTGTCCCAGGGTGATCTTAAACTGGAGAGCCTCCTATCTTGGCCTCCCAAGTGCCGAGAGCTAGGCCTGTGTCCCAATGCCTTCTCCTCATCTGCTTTTCCTAGTGACAGTTCTTGAAGACAGTCAGGAAACAAGAACCCCAAGACAGGCCCAGGCACAAGTCTTGGGTCTGTTACCCAGTTCCTGGTTTCCCCCAGTTTCATTCTCCTCTGATCCATTTCTTTGGAACAACCCTATACTAAGGACAAGCTGGGGCACCTGAGAAAGTCGTGTGAAACCCAGGAACCCCATACAGCACTAAGTACTGTGGGAAGTCCTGTGAGAGCCTGAAGCAGTCTTGGTCTCAGGACCCAAGCTGGTGGCCTGTGAGGCAAGTAGGATTTTGTTTCTGGGGTAGCGCAATAACCAAGTCCAGGACTGGTGTCTGAGAGGGTGCCTGGGCTGCCGGGTAGAACCTGGGCAGCCTTGATGGACAGGTCTCCCCAAATCCAGGCTAAGCACCCACCCTTGCTCCTTACCGAGCCTTGAAGGACACCGAGCTTCTGGGGCAGGAGGGATGCTCGTCCACCACCAGTAACCTGGGGATGTCTGGGTAGCCCCCTAGTTGTTCCCAGCACATGTTTGTAGGGGTCTTCTTTTCTATGGGGTGACTCGAAGAGGCCACATCAGCCTTCCATATGGCTTCCATCTGGCTCCCTTGTTGGCTAGGAGTGGGAGAGTGGAGAATGTCAAGAGAGACAAAGAAACACAGAAGTAGGCTGAGGAGCCACAAGTTGTTCAGGGCCCTAAGGTCCGAGACGCTGGGCCTTGTTTTCTTCCCTTGTTAAGGAGTTTGTCGCAGAGGCTCTGTGTCCTAGTTCCACTTCTAGGCTCATGTGCTGAGGCTGGAGCTCGGATCAGGTCTCACTGGGGTAGGTGTTTCCGTGACTCACCCTGACTGCCAGGGGGCTCACCATGTCCGAGCCCGAAGCCCGCATGGTGGGAAGGGTTGGGCTGGTTTACATGGACAGACCGACGTCTGATGCTGGCTCAATGGGCTCAGGGTAGAAATGGAGGTTGTCCCCTGTACTTTCTCAGAGTCAGCCAGGCTGCTCCCCCAAGCCATACACATTGCCACACGCAGAATGCCATGCACGAATTCTGGTCCTGGATCTGAGCGCCAGAGCCAGTCAGAGTAGCTGAGTGGCGGCGGGCCTTGAAGCCAGGAAGGTGACCTTTGCCTGTGTCCTCACTTGCCACTGCTTCCCTAGCCTAGCTGCCCCCCTGCCCCCTGCCTCCCCTCTAATCCTACTGCCTGTCCCTACCGGCCAGTACCTACCCAGTTATCGGCAGGGGCACAGACTCCCGGGGCTTAGGTGGAGGACGGTGCTTGGTGGTGGAGTGGCTGGAGCGGACTCTCTGAAGCAAGACTGAAGATGACTTGCTCTTCACTGGCTTCACATGGGTGAGCACGGGGACGCTCAGGTGGACGTTCCACTCTTGCTGGAGCTAGAGGGACCAGCAGGGGGCATCAGGAAGATTTACTGACTACCTAAGATGGGTGGAGGTCTTCTCTGATTGTCACTGACCCTGCTGGGCAGAGGAAAGGCTCTTTGACTGCAAACCCCAGGTCCCCGGCATATGACACATTCCTTGAAAGCCCTTTGGGGCTGGAGAGATGGCTCAGAGTGCAAGAGCACTGACTGCTCTTCTGAAGGTCCTTAGTTCAAATCCCAGCAACCACATGGTGGCTCACAACTACCCATAATGAGATCTGATGCCCTCTTTTGGTGTGTCTGAAGACAGCTACAGTGTACTTATTTATAATAACGAATAAATCTTTAGGCCGGAGCGATCAGGGCTGACCTGAGCGATGGCTCACAACCATCAGTATAACTACAGTGTACTCATATACATTAAATAAATAAATAAATAAATAAATAAATCTTTTAAAAAGTCCTTATTTTCTGGGGTAGTTTCTACTTTTTCCCTTGTTGTAAAGAGTCTGGACCACGGACAAAACAGAGGAAAGAAAGCGGAGGGAAGCCGGGCCGCCGTACAGCACAGACAGCCCTTGAGGGCAGGGCCTGAGGTGCAGAGTAACCAGCCATGAAGCAGGGCAAGGCTCTGGAAAGCCCACATGCCGTTATTTACACACACACCTGCCTTCTTTAAAAGGCTTCGTGATATTTCAGTGTTCTTCTAAACCTTCCTTACTACTGATGCACGTACACACCGGAGCCATGTGGTGCATGCGGCCGTCGGAAGACTGCTTCATGGAGTCGGTTCTCTTTTCTGCCTTTCCGTGCGTCCCAGGGGTGGAACTGAGGCTGTCAAACTTGTGTGGGAAGTGCCCTTAACCTCTGAGCCATCTCAAGCCTCACTCTGAGGTGGCAGAGCAAGGCGTTCTCACGCCTCACCCATTATAAAGAATGCGGTGGTAGTTTCGCTTCCCCTGTGCACATACTGTGTAGTTTAGCCCCCTGCTCCAGAGAGATTTCAGCCCACCACCACCATCCCACACTGAGCAGAGGCAGGAGGCAGAGAGCTACACCAGAGCCGGCATTGAGGACAGCCTCCGGGGTCCGACTCTCCTCCAGCCAGACCCCGGTCCTGAAGGCCGCAGGCCTTCAAAGTAGTGCCACAGACTGGACGCTGAACACTCCAGACCTGAGCCTGTGGGGAGATTTTAAATTCAACCATGACAACCCAGGAGAGACATGGCTGGGTCCTCTGGGGATTCCATTGTCAGTTTCTTTAGAAATTTCCATGTCATAATGGCTGCAATCAAATCTCTGTCTCCACCAGCGGTATCCAAAGGCTCTCTTTCATCCACGCCACTGATCCATCTCTTACCTTTCCCCTCTGATGAACCCCGTTTCTTCTCTGGTGTACCCCAGCCCCTGCTAAGGGGTACTCCTGTGATTTGCTACCACATGCATGCTACGTTGAAATAACCCAGACGCAGAGAGAAGATACTGCATAGCCTCACATGTATATGTGGAATCTAAAAGGAAAGATGTCAGATATATAGAGGTAAAAGATAAAACAGTAGTTACCAAAGTTGGGGTGTGGGCCAGGAAGTGGGGAGGTGCAGACCCAAGAACAGAGCAGAAGGCGTGGGTGATAGCTCCAGTTGTGACCGTGCTTGTAGGGACTGAGGTGTTCTAAAGGGAGACACTTGTGCCCCACCTTTGATCAGATACTTGAAAAGTGGTCCCCAAGGGACTGGAACTCCCCAGAGACCTCATGCAAGGGGAAAGCTAGAGCTCTGGTGCCGGAGGAGGAGGAGCCCGCCTCCCAGGAAGAAGTTTCACACGGTACTGACAACCTGCGAGATTCAGGCTAGAGCAGAGCACCCATGGGTCTGTGATGTGATGGGGGCATGTCGTGATTAGAACTATGAAGTCCTATAGGCCTCGCACCCTCTGTGTGGACCTGCACCTCGTGACAGCACTCCAGGTAACCACTGATCACTAGGCCCTCTCGTTTGATCCTTCACCAAGTGTGACCGCAGTGACCTGTCTCTGCTTTTCACTCTGACTTTCTCTTTAAGGGGCATCTCATAGATGAGCAGTTGGGGCCGGCTTTCCAGGGCCGCCAGAGACCAGGCTCGCACCCTGAAGACTCCTGTAACAGACAGGCAAGTCTAGTATGCATAAGTACAGTGTGAGGCTCTAGTTAACCACTGTGGATTGTATTAAGGATTTTGCCACTTGGATAGATCACAGCTGCTTTTGCCACAGAGGGAGAACAGGTCATTACCTGCAATGCAATGTTCCTGCTGAGGGGACAGAAGCGAAGCATCGAGGCTCTGTCTCCCTCAGCAGAGTTACCTTCATTTCTTAGGGACTTTGACTTAGGCCAGAGGTGACTTGGGGGTGGGGGTGGGGAGACACAGACTGTGATGTGATAAGGTGAGCCAGAAGCCATTATGGTGGCACCAGGAGTCTTGGTGAGATTCAGGAAAATTTCAGGTTTACAGCCTGAGGTGGACAAAGGCCTAACCCAAATGTGAATTGCATTGGAATTCTTGAATCTGGGCTTCCGTCAGAGTTCAGAGCTGGGATCTTCTTTTTCCTTCCCACATCCCCGTAACTGTCCCTTACCCTTCTGCCTTGCCACCATGGATACATTAGCCTGTTTTACTGCAGCAACCATTTTACAACAGGTGGGTATCTTACTTCATCCTGTGTTCTACACCTTACAATAAAATTCACCATCTACAAACACAGTAATTTTTAATCTCACAAAGCCCCCTGAAAAGCGTAGACTCAACAGGCACGCTCGGCCTTTTCACACTGCACGGGGAATGATGACGGTCACACTCTAGAGCTGCAGGAAACAAAGAGACCCCCTAATGCCTTAGCATTGTGATTTGCATTGGGCCCTGTTCGTGGTCCTGCTGGGTGCATACAGGCCACAGGTTAACTGTGCCAGGAGTCCCAGGGCCAGCAGATCACACCTGAACGACTGTACAATTTAAGAATATATGCCAGAACCAAAGGGCTTACATTTCTAAATAGAAATGGTTGATTAACTGCCCAATAAAGTTAACAAAGATAGACCCGAGCCAGGAGGATAGTCATGAAGTACTGTTGACAGAGAGGGATGGATTGTGTCAGCTGAGAGGAGGGCGGGGAGCCAAGCCCAAAGGCGCAGGCCACTGGATGATTTTAGTCTCTAAACAGCATCAAAACCAAAAACCGAGCAGTGGTTACTACCTGGGAGGGACGGCGGAGCCTACTTCGGTTTCCATGAATAGACAGCCTATCAACTAGAAGTCAGCAGGGTCCCGGGGAAGACATTCTCGGTGCCCGTGGGATGGCTGGGAAGGGGCTTGCCATGAAAGCCTGCTGACCCATGTTCCATCCCACCACCATGGAAGGGGACACACACGCACAGCAAATAAAGTCACTTTTAAATAGAGGCACTTATAGGAGGCTGGAGAAATGACTCAGAGGTTAGGAGCGCTGGCTGCTCTTCCAGAGAACCCGAGGTCAATTCCCAGCATCCCCATGGCAGCTCGCACCTGTCTGTAACTCAAATTGCAAGGGGATCTGACACCTTCACACAGACACACATGCAGGCAAAATGCCAACACACATAAAATAAAAAAATAAATGAATAATTTGGAAAGAGGTGCTCTGGGCCGCCGCGGCCGCCGTCCTTTGCATTCTTTGTTAGGAAGTGCCTGGAGGAAAGACTCCAGCAAACCAAGGAAGAGAGTCAAGGAAGGATCCAGAAGCAAGGGCAAACAAAGCCAGGCCTCTGTAAGGGGGAAGAGGCAGCTGTGTCTCAAGCCTGGACCGCAGCCAGCGCTGAAGGGGCAGGGGAGAACCCCAGTGCCAAGGAGAGAGTGCAGGCCTCCCAGGCCTGAAGGAGTCTTCTCTTCTGCCCTCCATATATTACACACTGGGCAGTTGCCCTCCCTCACACTCCCAGCCCAGAGGCTCTTAGAATCCCCTCATTTCCCATCCCCTGACAACCCTCACTCTGTCCTCACTCACTGAGCAGGTGGCGGGGCAGGAAACCCACCTTAGGGAACATGGCCACCATGGTGTGCAGGCATTCCTGGTGCCTTTCCTCCAGGTCTCTCTGCTTGTCTGCCCAGGCCTGCAGCCTGAGGCTCTGCTGGTGGTCAATGTTCTCCAGGAACAGATAGAGGTTCTGGGCCTTACTGGTAACTCTTGTTTGTCGAATGGCTCCTATGTGTTTGATCATTTCTAGTCTGGGAAAAGAGAGAAGAAACTTAGGAGGTAGAGAGACTTCCCTACCACCACCACCCTCCTACCCTGAGTCAGTTGACTAGAAAGACACCTCCACTTTGTTAACAAGGAACGGATGAGGCTGGGAAGGAAAAGTTGAAGCGAATGGTAGGGACCATGTGGGATGAAGGACAGGAGCAGAGGGGTTGCACGTAGGGAAAGTGGGTTTGGAGGGAAGGCCCACTAGAAGGAAAACAACATACGGATGCCTTGCCTCCTACACCTTCAAGGGTTGCCCAAGGCCTGGCACCAGCGTTCAATAGTTCCTTTCCCCAGGAGACCTGGGGGGGGGGTGCCCCTCATGGTTTCCTGCCTGCATCCCTTTCTCTCTCTCCCCTGGGTTTTAGCTCTACCACAATTTGCAGCGGGCATAGGTTGGGTCCCGGGTGGGTCACCTACCGGAGGCTCTGGAAGCGCCTGTATTGGATATACTTCTTGCATAGGTACTGCAGCCGGAGAATGCTCAGGTCCATGGCGATGGCAATGACCTCCAGGGCTTTGCTGCGCAGGTACTGTGGCAGTGCCACCTCTGACTCCGAACCGCCCAGGACCTGCAGGTTCTTCAGCTGGGCCTCCATGTCTATGTGGTAGACCTTGTCCTTAGGTGTCCCCGGGGCTTGCTGCAGAGAGACCTGGGACACCCTTCGGAGGATGGACGTCCCAGTGACTGGCAAGGAGGTGGATTTCTTGGGCTTCGCAGAAACCTGGCGGGTCGGTGGCCTTTGCAGAAACTCAGCTGAACCCAGGGTCCTCTGGGTCCCCTGCCCAGGCTGCTGGGTGTGTGGGGATGCGAGTATGTACGACCTGCTCTGATGCGCGGACTGGGCCCTGCAGTGGGGCGTCGGCGTGGACTCCGACTTCTTCAGGCTCTTCCACCGACTGGTGGTGGTGAAGATCATCTCCGAGCTTGCCTTCTGCTCCTTCCTGGGGCTGGGCTTCTCCTCCTCTGGCTGGGTGAGCCTCTGCCACTGCTGCCTGGCAGCCGCCTCTGCCTCCCACTGCCTCACCTTTTCCTGGTGCTCCTGCTCCAGCAGGGCCCACTTCTTCTGCCGCTGAAGCCACATCTCTTCCTCCTGCAGCCATTGCTGCCTTCTGGTCTCCCAGTTGAGCTCTTCCTCCCAGTGCCCCATGTGGCTCTCCAGAAGCCTCCTCCTGATGCTCCCTGGGGACAGGGACTTGCTTTGGGCTCCCTCCTCTTGGATGTGATCCCCCTGGTCTTTGTCTTTCATGTCCCCTAGTTTCTCCCATTGTGTGGGAATCTGGGGGACCTCTGAGTGCAGCAGCACAGGCTCCAGGGCCTCTGTGCGGTCAACGAACACATCCCTCACCCTCGAATCCGTGTCCGTGCCGAAGATTGGCTTTGGGGCTGCAGGTGTAGTGCCACTGTGCCAGGCCTTGGTCAGGGGACTTGAAAAGAGAGCTGAAACTGCCTGTCCTTTCTCCTTGGGCTCCTGCTTCTCCTTCTCCAGGGCTGTACCCTGCCCTGGAAGGGGCTCTTTTTCAGGGGGTTCCAGGTAATGAATGAAATGCTTGGTGGGTTCTTCTGGACCACTAGCAGGCTGGGCTATATTCAGCTGGAACTCCAGGGTGTGCTTTAACATGAGGAGGTGATGGTATTTGTCCCCTAGAATCTTTACCTGTTTCAGCAGCGCGTCCCTTTTGCTCTCCAGGACTTGGATGGATTTTTGGAAGTGCAGCCTCTGGGTGCTGAGCTCTTTGTTCTTTTCCACCTGCAGGTACTTGTACTTTGTCTCCAGACTCTTGTTCTCCTTGTGCTGGAGGGTCAAGGCCTTGTTGAGGTTCTCCACCACGGCGGACATGTACCTGATGGCTTTAACCTCCCCTTTGTTGAACATCGTGGAGTCCAGGAGCTCCTGTAGCATGGACCTGACCTCCGAGACGTTCAGGTGGGCGGTGTTCTTGTCCTGGAGCATCTGCTCCGGGCTCGGTGGCACAGGGATTCCCTGCTCCTTATTCTGTGGGCTCTTCTCATGCCAGTCCTGCCAGAAGTTATGTTTGTACCCTGGAAGGGACGGAGAGGAGAAAGGCAGCAAGCAGCCATTGAGAAGTGACAAGGTACTGGGAAAGGCGTACTGACCCTTCGGACCCTGCAGAGCCAGGATGCTCAGCCACCCCTGTTTGGGATGGGCAAGAGCAGGGAGCTGGCACTGTGAGCCAGAGAGGGGTTGGTTATCAGGAGACACCTCTGCCAAGCCCGAGATTGCCCAGAGTGTAACCTTAGGTCTATCAACAGCATAGCGCCTGTAGAACCCAAAGGGGGCTGTCATAGCGTGGCAGGCTCTATTCAGTTCAGCCTACTACCTAACAAGGAGTTACGTTTCTAATCATGTCTGGCTCCTTCATGTCAACTACCCAAACCTGTTAGATGTTGCCTTTCCTTTTTCTGTTACCTCTGTCCTGTGCCTATTAGAGAATCTATAACAACTGTTTGTGTGCCATTGTTGTTTTAATGGTTGTCTTTGCCCATATCAGGGGATCACATTGGACTGTCACCCCAAGAAAATAAACTCAGCAGAGACTGTGTGCGCTGTGTGCAACCCCAATGTCAGAGCTCAGCTCTTCCAGGGCTGCTCATGGCCGTATATCTTTGTGCCTACTCTGTGTGGGCTGATGGAATGGTCACCCTGGAGCATTCTCTCAAGCATCACTGGCAGGGAGAACAGAGGGGATCTCTGGATGTGAGGCGAGAGAGTGTATGGCACTTACGTGACGCTGAGCTCAGTCCAGATCTCACCATGTCAGGTAAGTCACATGACCCTGGGGTTCAGAAGTCTGAGACCAAGCCACTTGGATCCGAATCTAATTTGTTCCATGTGCTTTGGGTACATTTCCTAACTACTCAGTGCCTTAGTGTCTTCGTTGGAAAAATGGGAACAACCATAGATTCTAATTCTTGGAACTTAGAGTGCACATATTTAATTAAGGCCATGGATGATAGCCCTACAGTGAGTGTTCAATAAATAATTGCACCACAAGTCGGGCAGTGCTGGATTTAATCCCAGCATTTGGGAGATAGAGGCAGGCAGATCTCTGTGAGTTCGAGGCTGTCCTGGTCTACACAACTAACACTAGGACAGCCAAGGCGACACAGAGACACCTTGTCTTGAGAAACAAAACAAACAAACAAACAAACCAAACCAAACCAAGAACAAGAAAGTTTACACTGTGTGAGGCTGAAGAGATGGTCAGGTCTTAGGGAAGCGCTTGCCCTGTAAACATGTGGGCCTAAGTTTGGATCCCCAGCACTGACGTAAAAAGCTGGACACACCAGGCATACCTATGACCTCATTGTCCCGTTACCAGAGAGGCAGAGACAGCATCCCTGGGGTTACCAGTGAGCCAGCCCAGCCCCCTGGGAAGCTCTAGGGTCAAGGGGAGATTGTCTGAAAAGCAAGGTAGAGAATGATTGAGAAAGATGCCCAGTGTTAACTTCTGGCCTACACATAGCACACCACATAAATTTATATTCTGGCAAGAAAATAAGTATACAAATAGCTGTATTTCAACATACAGAGTAGTACAGATTTTGGGTCAGGTAGTCTCCATTTTCTATCTTCTTCCTCCTGTAACATTCAACCTAATTTATTTTTAAAGAATTATTTATTATTCGACACACCAGTAGAGGGCACTGGATCCCATTGCAGATGGTCGTGAGCCACCGTGTGGTTGCTGGGAACTGAACTCAGGACCTCTGGAGGAACAGTCAGTGTTCTTAACTGCTGAGCCATCTCTCCAGCCCCCCTAATTTTTTTTTTGAGACAGGGTCTCTCTACATATAATCCTGGCTGTCCTGGAGCTCACTATGTAAACCAACCAGGCTGGCCTCAGACTCAGCGATGTTGCACTTCTGCATGCTGAACGCTGGGATTAAAGGTGTGCGCCACCACGCCCAGCTTCAGCGTCACTTAGTTATCCAAGAGAATCCGTGGAAATGCTACCGTTAGCTCCTGTTTATTAAGCTTCGGGGCTCTTATCTACAAAACTCGGGAGGTAGTCTCAAGTCAATTATAGAGTGGATAGGAGTAAAATTTCAAGAGTTAGCCAGGCTGGTGAACTTAGGAGAATCCAGAATTCTCTGGAAGGCTCTAGGGGGACTTCTAGCTGAAGCTTACCAAAGCTGGCTTGAACTGGGTGGGTTTTGAGTGAGAACAAGGTGCCCTTCAACCTCTGCCTATAAACTCCAACTTTCCTGGCGTTTAGGCTTCATCTCTCGGAACTCCCATGAGACCACAGCTCCAGGAAGCTCCTCCTCACTTCATTCCTACTATATCTGGTTTTGTTTGTTTGTTTTCTTCGAGACAGGGTTTCTCTGTGTAGCCCTAGCTGTCCTGGAAGTCACTTTATAGAACAAGCTAGCTTCGAACTCAGAGATGAGCTCAGAAATCCACTCGCTGGGGCTGGTGAGATGGCTCAGTGGGTAAGAGCACCCGACTGCTCTTCCGAAGGTCCGAAGTTCAAATCCCAGCAACCACATGGTGGCTCACAACCATCCGTAATGAGATCTGACTCCCTCTTCTGGAGAGTCTGAAGACAGCTACAGTGTACTTACATGTAATAAATAAATAAATCTTAAAAAAAAAAAAAAAAAAAGAAATCCACTCGCCTCTGCCTTCTGAGTGCTGGGATTTTGGTGTTTACCATGTGCATGCAGTGCCTGTGGCGACCAGAAGGAGGCGTCAGCAACCCCCATCCCCAACTGCAGTGAAGCTCAGAACTGCTTTGTGATCGGCATGGCTCGGTTACCCCAGCCCTACACCCTGGCTTCCCGTGCTACACTTTTTCACATGTGCGGCATGGAGGATGGTCAGGAGCCCCTGAGATGGCCTCCAGCCTACCCCCTCCCGGCTCTTCTCCTGGAAGCTCCAGGCACCTACTTTGTGTCATTTTCTTCTGGTCTTCGATGAGAGTCGAGCACAGAGAGATGAGAGACTCGATGCCTCCTTTGGTGGCCATGAGGGAAAGAGGCAACACCTTCTCCATCACTTCGATCCATTCGTCTAGGGCTTCGTCTTCCTCCGAACTCCTGTCCTTTATCTCATAAGTCAGACTGTCACCTGAGCGGGACGGGGGTCAGGCTGAGAACAGTTTGTCCTCTAGAGACCCCCACATAGCACAGGGGGTGTAGCAGACCTGAGGGCGGGGTGGTTTCAGTGCACTCTGGCTATCGGACAGCTCGCTCTCTTGAGCCTCGTTCCCTTCCCTGCAGAAGGATTGGGGGAGGACCGAATGAGGTAACACTCGTGAAATGACCGACACAAGGCCTGCCATGCAGACACACAGTAGACACGAGACAGTGTTGCTTAAGTGTGAGGCCAGCCATGTTAATCTATGCCAGTTATAATCTAACATCTGGGCCACTAAATGGATTAAGTCTGATAAAGTTTTCTTTGTGCTTCTGTTTGCTTGCTTGCTTGCTTTTTTTTTTTTTTTTTTTTTTTTAGACAGGGTTTCTCTGTGTAGCCCTGGCTGTCCTGGAACTCACTCTGTAGACCAGGCTGGCCTCGAACTCAGAAATCCACCTGCCTCTGCCTCCCGAGTGCTGGGATTAAAGGCATGCACCACCAACACCCGGCGTTTGTCTGCTTTCTTGAGGTAGAGTCTCATTATGTAGCCTGAGCCGCGTTGCTTGCCTGTGTGGGTGTGTGTGAAGCCCAGAGATCACAGTGGACCGCCTCCTCTCACTGAACCTGGAACTTAACCATTACTTAAGCTGTCAGATGCAGTGCTGAGGGTGTGGGCACGCACTGCCGCTCTCAGCCTATTACGTAACTTCTAGGAGTCTGGACTTAAGCCCTCAAATCTGCATAGCAAGCACATACCCACTGGGCTACCTTCTCAGCCCCGCCTGTGGTGATTAATTTTGACAGCCTTGATGGAAGCCACGCCTCCGGGCAGGGAGGGGCATTTCAGAGGTGATCACAGCACGAGGTTCTGACCTAATCAGCGCATCAACCCACTGATAGATTCAAATTTAGGTGGACTGTTGGGAGATAACAGAAGCGTGGAAGGTAGGACCAAGTTGCGGGGTGTGGGTCACGGACAGGGGTGGAGATGGGTCATGAGTGTGTGTGTGTGTGTGTGTCTGTGTGTCTGTGTGTCTGTGTGTGCTGTAAATGGTCTGTCCTGCCCCTGGCCTCTTCCTGTTCTCTGCTTTCTGGTTGCATGAGTGGAGCAGCCTCCTCTGCCACAATCCCTGGGACTCACTCTCACCATGAGCTAAGTGATAGGGCCAAGAGATCACCACTGACATCTCTGAAGTCACCGTTACACTTTACCCTTCTTTACTTGTCAGAGCAACAAAAGACCGACTGACATGACATAGCCCTTCTGGGGAGTGAGGCTGCTGCGTGCTGTGTGTGGTGACACTAGACTCCTTCACTGGGGAGGAGGAGTTTCAGTCTGTCCTTTGCTGTCTGCAGCCACCAGCCCCACCCCCTCCTTGCAAGGTGCTGATTAGGTGGAGAGTCTCTGGACCGACTGCAGCAAGCCCTCAGACTCACCCCATTCGCCCAGCCAGTGGAGGATCTCATACAGGTGCTTCTCCTTGGCCTTGGCGTCATCAGAGAAGGCGGCGAGTTTCTCCAGCAAGATGAACCTCTTCTTGCCTTTCTGCTCTGGTTGGTGAGGCTTCGCTCTTTCTTTTAAGTCATATCCCAGTTCTTCCTGGAAGCGGTTGATGGCACAGTTGACATTGTCCAAGATGTCCGAGAGCTGGGTGGAAATATCCTAGGTGGGGCAGAGGCAGCAGATGGCAGAGGTTAGGGGTCACCATCTTGGAGGCCGTTGCCCATGTGCTAGCAGTGTAACTCTGGGTCTCAGGGCTTTCTCACTGTTAAGGCAGAGCTTGCTATAGTACTTTATGCCACGGGTTTTTATGAGAATGGCATGAAATGATATTGTAAAGGGTTTAAAACTGGGCCCAGGGCCAGGCGTGGTGGCGCACGCCTTTAATCCCAGCACTCGGGAGTCAGAGGCAGGTGGATTTCTGAGTTCCAGGCCAGCCTGGTCTACAAAGTGAGTTCCAGGACAGCCAGGCCTACACAGAGAAACCCTGTCTCGAAAAAACAAACCAAAACAAAAAACAAAACAAAACAAAACAAAATAAAACAAAACCTGCACCCAGAACACAGAGAGAGCATCGGCTCTTATTACCATTTTAATTTTTTAAAAAAGATTTATTTATTTATTTTATGTATATAAGTCCACCATTGCTCTCTTCAGACACACCAGAAGAGGGCACCAGATCCCATTGCAGATGGTTGTGAGCCACCATGTGGTTGCTGGGAATTGAATTCAGGACCTCTGGAAGAGTAGTCGGTGCTCTTAACTGCCAAGCCATCTCTCCATCTCTCCAGCCCTACCATTTTAATTTTTAAGCCTTTAGAATTTCAGAATTGGCTGGAGACATCAGGAATTTCACAAGGACTCAGAAGCAACATGGGAACAAAAAGGGAAATCCCAAAGAAACACTGGATAAAAGGTTCAAGCAGTGTGTCCTTTGCTGTCCCGAGTCAACATCTACTCCCCTCCTTGTAAGTGCTCCTCGGGGGAGATGGAAAAACACTGAGCACAGCTGCACCCGAGCCTCATCCCCAGAGTGATCCGAGCCTCTGAACATCTCTGAACATCTTCCCAAGTGTTTCCGGGGCATAGCTTAGGGGATTCTAGCAGTCTGCCAACACAGAGTGTGAATTTTAAAAATCTACCCCTGCACAAAACCTTTTAGGATCCATCGCTAGGTGCTGTCCAGGAGCCTCCTGCCCACTTACCTCGGGGCTGTGACCTTACATCCCTGCTTTTCAGAGGTGGTTGGTCTTAGCCTCCCTTGCAGAAGTCAGATACAGGATGTGAGCATTCCGAACTCACCTGTCTGCAAACCTGGCTTGTCAAGTCTCCCAGGACCCCCAAAGGCCCAGAGGCTGGAGTCTTGTGTAAACTAGAGATCAGTCCCCAGCCTCTACATCAGACCCTAATAGAAGGGTAGTTTCCTCGTCTCTGGGGTTACCTCCTGAGTCCGAATTAGCTGGGCAGTCTCAATCTTTGAGATAATAGCCTTCACTGATGTGGGAGTCACCAAGTGTGGGGGGTTGTCCTTCTCCATTCTAGATAATTCTCTCAGTCCGAAGATGTCCCATGGCTCTTGTACACAGGGCTGAACACACAGTATGGGCAGCTTTAGGGGCTAAGGGCCCAGGGAGGTTCCTGGGTACCCTCTGCCCGGCCACAGCTCCTCTAGTAACTGCCAGACACCAGGTTCCAACTGACTCTCTTTTCCCCAGTGACATCATCAGTTTGACTTAAAGAATTAGAAGATTAAACTTCCCACCTCCCAGCTGTATGCCAGCCGTTGCCTGCCATTATCCTTTGTTTGTTTCGCCTCACCATTAAAAATCATGTTCCCAAACTAAATATTAATGGCAAAAAAAAAAAAAAAAAAAAAAGAAAAGCAACTAGGAAAAATGACTTCCTGCTGCAGTTTAGATCCTGGTTCCCCAAAGATCCGTACGTGGAAGGTTCTGGTCCCCAGTGTGGTGCCAAGGGGAAGTTGTGGAACATTTGAGAGGTAGAGCCTTGTGCAGGGGGCCTTAGGATCTGTGTCCTCTTGAAGGGCATTGTAGGGCTCCAACCCTTTCTTCTTCCCCTATCCTTGATCTGTGGTTTTACTCCACCACATCGGAAGCACAGCTCTTTGGTCACAGGCTGGAATTCCCAAAATGGCGAGCCAAATAACCTTTTTCCCTTTGAGTCAATCCTTACAAGTGTTTGTTACGGCATCAGAAGGCTGACAAGACACTTTCTAAAGGGAACCTCTGACTTTAAAATCAGAGCCAATCAACACCTAAATGAGGATATGTTTTCTTCCGCCCCTAGGCTCAAGGCTCAGTCAACACTCTTACTAGCTAAAGTTGATAAATAATCATAGCAGGAGGCTTTTGTTTCGTTTGTTTTTTTGTTTGTTTTGTTTTGTTTTTTAAGATTTATTTATTATTATTCTCTAAGTACACTATAGCTGTCTCCAGATGCACCAGAAGAGGGTGTCAGATCTCATTATGGATGGTTGTGAGCCACCATGTGGTCGCTGGGATTTGAACTCAGGACCTTCGGAAGAGCAGTTGGTGCTCTTAACCACTGAGCCATCTCTCCAGCCCCCTCGTTTCTTTCTTTTTTGAACATCGCTGTATGTTTGGGACTTAGAATTGTACCTGGCCCATACTAGGGCACTAAGCACCTATTGAATGAATGGATACAGAGTGCAGGTTCACAGACATGAAAAATATTCTCCCTTGTCACCAAAAATACTGCCATCTAATAGATAACAAATTAAGCATCGTAAGTTGTCTTACCCACATAAGACTTTTCCTGACACTCAACTGCTTTTCACTGTACTGTCCATCCACTAAGGCAATGGTAATTCTGTTGCTTACTCACTCAGCAAACACTCACCTTTGGTAATATTCTCAGTGCTTTGCTTGCGGCTCTGTGCCGGCCAAGCAGAAGTGCGCTAAGCTCCAGATTGACTTAGACCCTGGCTAGTGGATACTTCCTGATCTTTATGTCTGTTCTGGGCGATCCTTTGAACCCTTATGATTTCAGAAATCTCATAGTTTGTAAATCATTTTTAGTTTGACCATGTTTAATTTTTAAAAATTTAGCCCCTCTCAATTGCTCACACTCTTGCTCTAAGGATCAGAACCAGACCCCTGTGTGTGCTAGATACACATTCTACCACTGGGCACGTCCCAACCCTGGATGACTTACCGTCACCAGCATACCTAAGCCAGCAAAGGCTCCGAGGGTGATGGGTCACACCCAGGTACAGCTGAAAGAACGGGGTTAGGATTCGAATTTGGTTTCTTTACTCCAGCTCCTTCTCTGGACTCTCTTTCCCCCCTTCCCCCTCTCTATTTTTCTTTTAAGTTCAACCACACTGATGAGTAGACTGTATATAAATAATCTAAGCAAGGCAATTGAAATGTAGACAGTGTATGATTTAATTAAGAAAAGCCCAAGACACCTCCTCAATTTAGTGTATGAAATAGACATGCTGAGGCTCTGAGCTCCTTCCTCAGAGTGAACACAACTCACGCTTTTCTGTTAAAAGCGTGGTGGGGATGCCTTTAACCAATCCCAGCACTCAGAGCCAGAGGCAGGTGGATCTCCATGGGTCCAAGGACAGCCTGATCTATGTAGCGAGTTCCAGGACAGCTAAGGCTACATAGAGAGATCCTGATGAGACAAAGGGAGAGGAGAGGGCCCAAGACTCAAACTGTATACTACTGACCTGAATGAAGATCCTGTCTTTAACAAAGGTAGTTGGAGCCGGGAAATGGTGGCGAATGCCTTTGATCCTCTAGCACTTGGGAGGCAGAGGCAGGCGGATTTCTGAGTTTGAGGCCAGCCTGGTCTACAGAGTGAGTTCCAGGACAGCCAGGGCTACACAGAGAAACCCTGTCTCAAAAAGAAAAAAAAAAAAAAAAAAAAAAAAAGATGTGTTAAATTGGATCTAAGCACCTCTTTTAAGGGACAACATTTAGTTGGGGCTGGCTTACAGGTTCAGAGGTTTAGTGTCTAGGCATGGCACTGGGGAAGGAGCTGAGAGTTGAGAGTTCTACATCTTTATCCAAAGGAAGTCAGGAGCAGACTGTCTCCCATGTGGCTAGGAGGAGGGTCACAAAAGGCCACCCCCACAGTGACACACTTCTTCCAATAAAGCCACACCCACTCCAGTAAGGCCATAGTTCCTAATAATGCCACTCCCTGGGCCAAGCATGTTCAAACCACCACACTCATATACATAAATAAATAAATCTTTTTTTTTAAAAAAGAAAGGGACTGATGGTTTAGTTTGTGTGTGTGTGTGTGTATGTGTGTGTGTGTGTATGTGTGTGTGTATGTGTGTGTGTGTGAGAGAGGAGAGAGAGAGAGAGAGAGAGAGAGAGAGAGAGAGAGAGGAGAGGGTTAAAACATTTCTATAAAGGTTTCACATAGTGGGAAGATAAAATATTTAAAAAATTTTTTTATTTACTGTATGAGTACTCTTCTGCATATACATCAGCAGGCCAGACAGAAGAGGGCACCAGGTACCCTTACAGATGGTTGTGAGCCACCATATGGTTGTTGGGAATTGAACTCAGGACCTCTGGGAGAACAGCCAGTGCTCTTAACCACTGAGACAGCTCTCCAGCCATGAGATAAAAATATTTTAATTCATTATAAATAAAGTTTCACAGTGCTTTGCAGAAAAGGTTGCCATTTAACATTTCTTACATCCTATAGTCACAACACACGTATACAGCACACTACAACACACACACTCGCGCGCGTGCGCGCACGCGCACACGCACGCACACACACACACACACACACACACACACACACACACACACACACGATGTAACATATAACACTCAGGACTGTAGCTGGGCTCTGGGCAGATGGTGCATATGCCCAGAAGTTAGGTGAGCACTGGAGAGTGTAAGGGTTGGTGACTCTTCCTCTCTGAAGCAGCCAGACTTATTTACATCCCTGCCCCTTAGGCCTGGGACATCTCTAGACACTAGTTGTTCTGAGACCTGCACCTTGGGCCAGCTGCCATAGCTTCAGCATCCAGCATCATTCAAAGGCCACTCTCGGGTGATCACCGCACGTCTAGGAGAGACACAAACTTTAAAAACCCCATCTAGCCCGCTTTAGACTCCGTGCAGAACGTTCTCATCTAGAGCAGACACTATTGTGTTGTTGGTCCTCAACTCATTAGAGGTTCAGCTTTATGACAACTGGTGTTATGACATCATTTCACTGTGAAGAAGCTGCCTCAGCGAAGCCAGGCGTGTGATATGTCGGACAGGTGTACGCACGGTCATGCAAGCATCTGGAGGTCAGAGGTCAACCACAGATGGCATTCCTCTGGACAGCCGTCTATCTTGGTTTTTGAGATAAGGTCTCCAAGCATTGGAGCTGTTAGGGTGACCCGCCAAGTCTGACTTTTTACATTAGTTCTGGGGACCAGTTGGGTCTTCATACTTCCAAGGCAAGCACTTTACAGGCTGAGCCACCCCCCTGTCTCAAGGTTTTAGTTTTCACTGCATAAATGGAAAAAAAAAACCCCAGGAAAACAAACATATCATTTTAAAACTTTATAGCTGGGAATGTGACTCAGTGGTAGAGCATTTGTATAACATGCACAAGGCTCTGGGTTTGAGTATAAAATACTTCTCTCTCTCTCTCTCTCTCTCTCTCTCTCTAAATGAATGTAATAAAATGGAGCAAAGAGATTTTGGGGAGAAAATAATTAAATAAAACACAATCACTCAATACCTAGTTCTTTTCAAGATAGGTTATTGCAACAGGTTAAGATGCTATAAAATGATATTCAGAGCATATGTGAGAACAATAAGCTTAACTTGTTAAAACACACACACTCTCTCGCACACACACACACACACACACACACACACACAAGAATGGCGGGTAAGCCAGCTGGGGTGCCACATGCCTTTACTCCCTGCACTAGGGAGGCAGAGGCAGGAGGATCTCTGTAAGTTTGAGATCAGCCTGGTGGACTACAGAGTGAGTTCCAGGACAGCCAGGGCTACACAGTGAAACCCTGTCTCAGGAAAAAAAAGAAAGAAAAAGAGAGAGAGGGAGACGGAGACGGAGACGGAGACGGAAGAAGGAAGGAAGAAAAATGAGGGTCACCTCAATGGCTTAGCAATAAAAGCACTTGCCACCAAACCTGATGACTTGAGTTTGATCCCAGGACTCCACACACAGTGGAAGAAGGGAAAGGGCTCCATAGCTTGCCTGTGGAGCACACACACTAACATTTGCACACAAATAAATTAACAAAAAAAGTTAAAATGCAAATAACACAGCGCAAATGAACACAATAAAAAGCAGATAGTGACAAATCCCTGGGGAATACTGAAAGTCCGCTGGGAAAATAAGATGCCTCAGCTTTGCACTTGGCTCGGCTCTGCAGAGCAATCACAGTGTGGTCAGAACTGACGATTAGACAAACAGAAAGTGTTACAGGATGGATTTTGCAGACGGATATGATAAATGATGTATAACTTATGAGAAGGGAAGAGCAATGAGCTAAATCCTTACATCTGCCCCCGTTATTTCTGGGGCTGAGGCAGGACTGAGAATCAATAACCATACACTAAATATTTCAACACTGTAAGCCAACAAACTGTTAAGTAAAATACATTCTAAAACTTAATTTCATAAAAATGTACCTGGAAGGTCGGGTTCTAAATTAAAGTTTTGGGACTCTCCAGAGTTCCACAGACGAAAATGGCAGTGCCCAGAACCTGGCTCTGCTCCATTCTTTCCTTTCTGCTCTTGGCTGTGTCCTGCCTTGAGAGAACCTACAGGGTCAGTGACCTCTGGTCTATGCTGAGCCTTTCTCTGCAAACAGCTGCCCTTGTTATTCCTCAGGCTTGGGGAGGCCCACATCATCTGCAAGGTCTCTGTGAGGAGGGATGAGGGAATCCAGTGAGAAACGGGAGATGGTCCAGGAAACAAACCGGCAAGGCAGTTCTCCCATCCCTTCGAGTATCCATCAAAATAGGATCAGTAAGGGAATAGTAGCAGTGGATCAGGATATCTCCTTGGATTCCTTACCCAGTGAGAAGCAATGAGGCTGACAGAGGGATACACTGAAGAAACAAACAAACCAAAAACCAAAAACAAAACAACAACAAAACCAAAGAAACCAAAACAACAGCAACAGAAAATCCACTAGTTGTGAAAAATGGCTGTCTCCAGGGAGAAGATCAACGAGGCAAGCAAGGCTCTGCTCTTTGTCCTGAAATGCTTTCTATATTCATTTGACCTTTAAAAACAGTTGCCTGCTCATACTGTAATCCCAGCACTTGGGAGGCAGAGGCAGGAGTGTGAATTCAAGGCCAGCCTAGGCAATGTGTTAAATTCCAAGTCAATCTGGGCTACACAGCTAAACCCTACCTCAAAAAACCAAAGCCCCTAAACCACACAGTAACAACAACAAAACCGTGCTTTTGTGCTCTCTCTCTCCCCCCCCCCACTCCCCACTCCCCCCGCCCCGCCCCCCGCCCCCGCCTGTGTGTGTGTGTGTGTGTGTGTGTGCATGTGCCAATAGCCCAAGTTTTAAGTAGATCCACTCAGGTAAAACCAGATGCTTAACTATGCTGTGCAGAAAAAACATCAGGATGAATGAGAGTGAAGTAAAAATTGAGTTTATTAAGATAAAAAAGAGGGCTCAGAAGTTAAAGGTGATTGCTGCCAGGTCTCTCAAGAGCTTGCCTCCTTTATCTTCTCCCTGGAGACAGCCATTTTTGATCTCCTGGACCAGAAAGCATAGTCAAAGGAGAGAACTGGTATTTCACATACTTGTAACAACACAGGTCACACACACACACACACACACACACACACACACACACACACAAAGTGCCCCCCCCCCCCCCCCCAGACAGGGTTTCTCTGTGTAGCCCTGGCTGTCCTGGAACTCACTCTGTAGACCAAGCTGGCCTCGAACTCAGAAATCCACCTGCCTCTTCCTCCCAAGTGCTGGGATTAAAAGCGTGTGCCACCCCTGCCCGGCTCACAAAGTGCTTTTTAAAGGAGAGGCTGGAGAGATGACTCAGTGGGTAAAGACAATTGCCATCAGTCCTGATAACCTGATTAAATCCCCAGGACCCAAATTGTGGAAAGAGAGAAGTGACCCCAGAAAGTTGTCCTCTGGTTCCCACATGGGTGCAGTGAGCACACATGTGTCCCCCTCCGCCCCCCGATAAATAAATAAAATAAAAGCAAGAAAACATAAGGGAAAGAAGAGACTTTAGATTTTTTTTTAAGCTCGGTTTTGGTTTTATTTTGTTTTTGTTGTTTTGTTTTGTTTTGTTTTGTTTTGATACAGGGCTTCTTTGGGCTACACATTTCCCTGTGTATTCCTGGCTGTCCTCGAACTTGCTGTATAGACCAAGTTGGCCTCGAACTCAGAGATTTGCCTGCTTCTGCTTTCCAAATGCTCGATTAAAGGGGTACACCCACTACCACCTGACATACATTAGATTTAAAGTGCATCATGGATTTGTTATTTGAGATCACTTCAAGAAAGACAAATTAGATCTCAGGGGAAAGGGTTTCTTCCCCTCATGTCCGGCTTTTCATGACGTCCTGGGACATCATTTTAAAGATCAGGTCTCTCACTAGTCAGAAAACACAATGTAGGCTAGTTCGGCTAGCCGCTGAGCCCCAGGGATCTGTCTGCCTCTACAACTCAGTGCTGGCTTGAAGAATGAATATAAGAACTTTTAATACAACTATTGATAAAGCCAAATTGTCTATAGACATAAAGAGGTGTTTTCCTGAGTCAGGTTCAGAAACCTACAGAAGGAAACAGGCAACGTCTTGGTCTTTACCCCGGCTTTGGAGGGGTAAAGAGGTGCAATGCCTCCAACCAGGGCCAGCTGTACTAGCCCAAGAACTTGAGCATGCATGCCCATTAAGTAGCTTCGAGTTCCCTTATCTACATAACTGAACGTTTATCTCTCACTGTAGATGTTACAGAGGCAGATTCTGAAAGTAACCCAGCGCTAAGCGAGAGGCACGTACGCACTCATTTAGGGGATTTGTCGGCTTTGCCCGACACATACGGCTGCTGGCACAGGAGTTTAATTAATAGTTCTTGAATTAAGAAATTAAAACTAAAGCCGGGCGTGGTAGCGCACGCCTTTAATCCCAGCACTCGGGAGGCAGAGGCAGGCGGATTTCTGAGTTCGAGGCCAGCCTGGTGAGTTCCAGGACAGCCAGGGCTACACAGAGAAACCATGTCTCGAAAAAAACCAACAACAACAAAAAATTAAAACTAAAGAAAATACGCAGGGAAAAGAGCCGCTCTGTGAACCGCTGTAGTGCCCTCTGCGCGGGAGAAATTAATGGCTCGGTCCGGTCTGGGTGGTGGCCGCGGAGTCGCGGGCAAGAAGGGGGCTGTGAGCCGGGAGAGCCACGCCGCCCTGCGCAGCCAGCGCGCGGTCAGTCCCAGGCCCGCCCAGGCGCGCTCCGCCCCCGGGGGTGGGCCCAGGCGCGCCCCGCCCCAGGGGGCGGTCCCAGGATTCTGCGCACGTGGGGGCGGGGCCTGGCGCTCCGGGCCGGGGGCGGAGCCGGGCCGGGCACACCGGGCCGGTTGGGGGCTCCGCTCCTCGGCGAGAGCAACCGGAGCCCCGGCCACGAAGGGGTGCGACCCCCCCACTGGCCCCGCCCTCCCGGCCGAAGCCCGGCCAATCAGAGCTGTTTTTACTGGCGAGTGGGCCGAGCCGGCCCAGCTGCTCTGAGGCTCTGGCATGGTAACGTCCCCGCGCGGGGGTGGAGAGGCCCGGGGCTGTCTCACAGCGCCCCCTGCGGCCCGGGCTCGAGCCGGGGAGGCGGGAGGGCCGCCGGGGCACCCGGGACCCTGAGGGAGGGCGAGGGGACCGAGGGGTGAGGAAAAGAAGCCCTGTAGGTAGGTGGGGGCGGGGAGTGAGGGTAGAAGGGGCGGGGAGGCCATTATGGTGCATGGCGGGGGGCGGGGGGGCGGGTGCGACCGGGGGCTGAGGGGACGGAGAGCCTAGGCGCTGTGTGAGGAGGAGGAAGGGATGAAGTGAACGGTGGGTCTGTGGAGAAAGGTCGGGGGCGAAGGGAGGGCAGGCGATGGAAACCAGTTGCCAATCCTAGGCTATTTGGCGTGGCCCGTGCCCCTCCCCCAGACCCAGGCTTGTGCCTTTTGGAAGCCCCAGGTGCCCCTTTGGACCTTAGGGGACACCCTTCCTTACCCATCCGTTCTCAAAACCTGTCTCCCGAGGTTAGGAGGGACTTCTGAGGAAAGAGATGCTCCTGGTTTCCACCTCAGAACCGGAGTAGTCCAAGAAACGGAGGAGCAGAGGCCCCTGGGTCCCAACCCTGGCTCTGCCTTCAGACAGACTGTGGTAACTCTGTGTGACCTTGGGCAAGTCACTACCTTTCTCTGGGCCTTGAATTTCCCATTGACTTTTAAAAAGGAAAATGGGCAGTATGATAAACGGACTCTCCATCCGTTGCAGAAGGGGGCGGGATTTGAGGAGGGAATTCAGGCGAAGGGGTTCTAGGATGCGTCAAGCAGGAGGATGTTGGAGTGGAGACCTTCAGCTTGACTGGGGAAAATTTCTCGGGATTTACGGATAAGAGATTTAAAGCTTGCAAGGCTGGGTCCTGGCAGGCCTGGGCCTTGGGAATCCCGTTGGAGAAATGGGAGAACTCTATAAATAGAGGAAGTTGAACCCTGGAAGTTCAAAAACGATGAGAACCAGAAGTAACAACATTCTGTTTCTTCGGGAGAGTGAAGAGGTGATGGAGGATCAGAAGCAAAATGTTGTATTCTAGAAAGATCTCTAGGCTCTTTGTGGGGAGCAGAAGAAATGCTAGGGCTTACACACCAGAGTAGAGGCTAGGAAGTAGGTGGGGGAGGGGCTGGACCTATTTGGGCTCTGCAGGTCAGTGGAGACAACAGGGTGCTAGAGCTCAGCTGTTCTTTGCAGCGCTCTGCATTGAACCTAGGGCCTTGTTAATGCCGGCAAGAACTGTAGTGCTGAACTACTCTGCCAACCCCGTTTCTTTTTGATGATGGCTGCCTCTCTTTGAGAAATATGCCTCTTAGCCTTCATTTTCTTACAGTTCCTTTGGTGAATAAGTCAGTCCAGGCCTACCTAGGATCACCTGGTTGTCTCAGAATCTCAGGATTGGGATTAAAAAAAATGAGGCTAAGAAATGTCATCTGTGCCATCCTTCTTTCTGGGAGGCAGCTTTATGGGGTCGGACTGCTTGGATTCCAAACCTGCCTCCGCCGTTTAATCTCTGAGAACTGTAGCCACGAAGTAACCTGTTAGAACCCCAGCTTCTCCATGAAATGGGGATACTTTCTCAGAAGGTTGTGAGGATTAAATGGACATGTGGTGTGACTCTGGCTCATAATATGCACCCAGCAAACATTACTGTTAGCCGTGATCTCTGTTCTCTTCCCTGTCTCTCTATTTTTGTCTTTTTCCCTGTTCTTCTGAGTGCTCAGTTCTGAGCTACCCCTTAGATCTGAAGGCTGAGAATTGATTACATCTTGTATCAGGATGCTTCCATTGGTCTCCCTGAATATATGATGACTAGATGGCCAATAGTCTCAGTATTGACTCTCCCCTGCCCTACAATGTGTGTTCTGTTCCGGGGAAGACTGACAAATCTGCTTGTCTTTAGCTTTCTTTCTACTGTCCTTTTGCACTGGTCACTTCAGAGTCCACTCAGAAGTGTTACCGTCCCAAAGTTGTATTGGTATTGCAGCAGGTGAGAGGAGCAGAAAAGAAAGGACAGCACAGGGGGAGGGAGGGAAGACTCTAAAAGGTCCATGGTCATTTCCATTCATCCCATCCCTCTGTCTTCCCTGGGTAACTGAGTAAAATGGGCCAGGGTTTGAATTCTGTCCAGAAGTCTCCATACAGTTAGCTTTCTATCATGTAACTTTTCCCATATGAGTATTTGATACCTGCTGCCTTCCACCAAGGTAAAGGATCTCTATTTTACATGTTTCTATTACCGATTATACTCAAGAGAATTTACACAAACAAATGAGTGCAAACAGTATTTTAGGTAGTATCCAAAAATCCACCAAGGTTAGGGATGAGATGGTGTCATCAAAGCACTTCAGGTGGAGGGCCACCCTGTCTAGACAGTTGGGGAGTTTGAGAAAGAGAAAACCTAGGCTGTCGAGATGGCTTAGTGGCTTAAGTGCTTGCTGCAATGGCAGAAGGATTGGAGTTCAGATCCCCAGAACATACAAAATGCTCAGCTCCTTGTAATTCTAGCCTTTAGTGCAGAGACTGGATCACCAGAGTATGACAGCTAGTGAGACTGGCTTTATCAGTGAGCTCCGAGTTTGGTTGGGAGACCTGGCTCTCCCCAAGGAATAGGGTAAAAGATTGATGAAGGATAAAGGATAATTCCTAACATCAGCTTTGGGCCTCTGCATGCTCATGTGCCTCCCATGTCCTCAGACATTATGAAATGGGGAAAGAAAGAAAGCTCACTTCCAAAATGTAGCACACTGGATTGGAAAGGCAGGCACTCTCAGAAGCCCAGTAAACATTCACAGAGGTACAAGCGACTGCCAAGTGGTGTGCTTGGTCCTAAGAGGACAGAGTGTGTGGGTGTGCGGGTGTGGGTGCTCGGGTGTGCGGTAATGTGAAAGTAAAACAGAGTGAACTTTGGATCATCTTGAATAAAATGAGAGAAATCTAACAATTCCTGTACAGAAAGTTAACTAGGAAGCCCTGGCCTCAGGATGGGCCAGATGTGGAACTGCCTGTAGCGAAAGGCTTTGGATGGTAGATGAAGAGAAAAAAGTATTTATTTATTTATTATTATTATTATTTTTTTAGATAGTGTTTCCTCCGTGTAGTCCTGGCTCTCTTGTAACTCACTCTAGAATCTGTGGTCTTGAACTCAGAAATTCACCTGCTTCTGCCTCCCAAGTTCTGGGACTAAAGGTGTATGCCACCATGCCCAATTTACTAATTTATATATTTATTTTGAGATAGGGTCTCCCGCTGTAGCTTTGGCTGTCATGGAACTTGATTCAAGATAGCCTTGAATTTTCGGAGATCTATCTGCCTTTGCCTCCAAACTTAAAGGCATATGCCAAATTAAGAACACCTGACTCTAAGTCGAGGAATTTTATAGGGCAGGCAGTAGGCACCACTGTTTATTCTTAAGATGAGGTTTGAATCTTGATGATTTAGTCACTTTCAGGGAAGGTTGGTATGAAAACACTGCTTTCTGTGGCAGGCACTGTGCTTCTAGGGAGGACAGATGGGATTTAGTTGGCTCATCTGAAGCCAGCTGTGGGACTGACACACCATTTACAATTACTCTGTCTGACCTTTCTCACATGCTAAGAGAGGAGTGCCGATGTGTGAAGTGGCATTCCTTTAAGTCCAGCACTTGGAGATGGAGGCAAGAAGATCAGGAGTTCAGGACCAGTCAGTCCAAGCCACCCAAGCCACTGTCTCAACCAACCTTGGCACATGGCTATAATCCTAGCACTTGGGAGGCTGAGGGAAGAGGGTTGTTTGGTTGTAGGTTTGAGGCTAGAGTTAGAGTGGGGTATAGAGCGAGCGAGTCCTAGCCAGCCTTACTATAAAGTGATAACCTGTCTCATAGAAGGTTTCGGGAACATTTGGGGGATATTCAGAGTCTCCTCCAGCTCTAAATTGTGTTTTCTTTATAAGGAGGCCTTATCAGAGGCCACCGAGTTTGGCAGGACTTGCCAAAACCAAGTCAATGACCTGCCCCACTTTAATTTTTCTATAATGTCTATTACTCATTTGGATGACAGAGCATGTGCTACAGTGCATGTGTGGGGGGAAAACAGGGGAAAGTTGTGAATCAGTTCTGTTTCTGCTGTGTGGGTCCTAGGAGTCAAATGCAGGTCCTCAGATTTGAAGGCAAGTTCCTTAATCCACTCAGTAGCTCATTTACTGCTTCATTTGTGAGGCAGAGTCTCTGCAGCCCAGACTGACCTGGAACTTACTACACAGCCCACAGTGACCCAAGCTCCTCATACTCCTATCTCCATCTTCCCAGGGCTAGGATTGCAGTGTTGAGCCGCTGTGCTGAGTTACCTCTGCCCTTAAGACTTTACATTTTAGTGGAGTTGCTCTAAATTCGTTAAATCCAAGATGTAAGTGAGGATCCATGTTTTTGTTTGTTTTTCTAGAAATACTTTTTCTAAATAAATTATTTATTATATATACAATATTCTGTCTGCATTCCAGAAGAGGGCATCAGATTCCAGTATAGATGTTTGTGAGCTACCAAGTAGTTGCTGGGAATTGAGCTCAGGACCTCTGGAAGAAAAGCCAGTGCTCTTAACCTCTGAGCAATCTCTTCAGCCTGTGAATCCATGTTTAATAGAGTATATGTTTTAATGCCATGAGATGGTATGTTTGGAATTATACTAGTGACTGTAAACTTGTGATGGGTGACTCCTAGAAGGAAGGTGTGTGGTGTTGAACATATAAAGGAGACTCTGGCTAGTGCAGTGGGTTGCTGAAGGTTTTCATTGGAAATATTTGTTGGTTGTGAAGTGTGTATAGGACATAGGAGAGGTGCCTGATGCACAGTTGAATGCCTGAGCTGGGAGAAGTGAGTGTGGCTGGAGCACAGAGATGGGTATGGAAGAGACCGGCAAGGTCAGTGGCCTCAGAGACCTGGGTAGAGTCTTGGTGTTCACTCAGAACAGTGGGAAACCAATGGAGAATTCTATGCAGGTGCTTATGGGTCTGATGTGTATTTTGGAGGGCATTGTGGGTACAGATAGAAGTGGATATGAGGATAACAGTTTGGGAGGCCACATTGTAGATCAGATGGGAAAAGTGGTTTGGGCAAGAAGTGTGAGAAGAAATGGAAAGAGCACCTAGATGGAAGAACTCTTTTGGAGGTTAAACTGAGAGCTGGGTGACATATCAAGAAGGCTCTAGAGAGTGTCTTCAACAGATGACTACATAACATGGTGGTGCTGGGCCTGATAAGACTGAAGGATGATTACGGCGTAGGTTTAAGAGGCTGGATAAATGGTTCAGTGGTTAAGAGCACTGGCTGCTTCTTCCAGAGGACCCTGGTTTGATTCCCAGCACCCACGTGGCAGCTTACATATATCTGTAACTCCATTTTTAGGGCTTCTGACACCTTCACATGTAGGCAAAACACCAATGCACATAACATAATAATGTGTGTATACACACACACATTAAAGGCTCTTAAAGCAGCTTAAGGTGAAATAGTAGAACATAAAATTGGTATCTCCTATGCAAGTCATTTCTGACATTCCATACAGATAAACTCTCCAGAGGATAGGAACAGTACACTTAGTTGAAGGTAGACAATAGAGAATTCTAATAGCTTGGCACATAGCTACTTAGGACAAGGAAAAAGATATTTCTAGAGATAAAGGTTACAAAGCAGTTTTAACTGGTCAGGCCTCCTCAGGAGCGGGGTAACTGAGAACAATTGTGAGGCAGCTCCTGTCCGTCCAAACTTCCACCTCTTACTAGAGCTCTTGTGCTGGTCCTCAGCTTCTGCTTAGGGAGAAAAACAGCCCTTTAGCCACATCCTCACCTTTTACAGAGTGTTTGAGCTGGGCTCAGAGGTTAAGAGCACTGACTGATCTTCCAGAGGTCCTGAGTTCAATTCCCAGCAATTACATGGTGGCTCACAGCTATCTGTAATGGGATCCAGTGCCCTCGTGTGTCTGAAGAAGTGTACTCATACCAAAAATAAATAATTTAAGAAAAAAAAATGTGTTTGAGCCAGGCGTGGGCACACCTCGAATCCCAGCCCCTGGGGGGCAGAGGCAGGAGGATCTCTTGAGTTCTAAGCTAATATAGTCTACAGAATAAGTTTCAGGGTAGCCAGGGCTACATAGTGGCACCCTGTCTCAAAAACAAAATCAAACAATATAAGACTGTCTGTCTGTTTGTGTCTACGTCTATGCCCAGAGGCCAGATGAAGTCAACCAGCATTTTATTCATCCCTCACTGCCAAATTTACTAGACATAGGGCCTCTCATTGAACCTGGAGGTAGGCTGGCAGACAGCAAGCCCTAATGATCGCCTTCATAGCACTAGTGTTACAACCATGCACAGTTGTGTGTGTGTGTGTCTGACTGTCTCTGTGTATGTGTGTTTGTATATATTATGCTGGCATCCAAACTCAGGTACTCATGCAGCAAGTGCTCTTACCCACTGAGGCATCTCTTCAGCCACCAAAAGACATTATATATATATTTTTTCCATGTATTTAAGTTTGTCTGCATGTACATCTGTGCATCATGCCTGTGCCTGGTACTCATGGAGGCCTACTGGAGTGTGTCAGATCCCTGGAACTGGGGGTATCCACACATGTGAGCCATCATGTGGGTGCTGGGAAATTGAACCCAGATCCTTGCTCCTGGAAGCAGCTGTCTTGAGTGCTGAGGGATGTCTCCTCCTGCCCCACCCCAGGTATTTTTGAACAGGTAATAAAACCATATAGTTGGCATATTCATAAGGCATAAAATGACATACTGTGGAAAGTCTCTTCCTTCTGTGCCAGGAAGGATCTAGCCTTTGCTGCTGTTGGAAGATGGGTGGTGTTGAGCACTGGGTGGGAGAGCCGCTCTCAAACTCTAGTCCATAAAGTGACAAGAGAGTGTCTTTTGTATCTTATACAATAAAGCTTCGCCCCACCTTGCCTCCCTCAGCTTAGCAGCACATCTTTAGATGTTGGCATCAATCCATATCTTAGTAATGAGTTTCCTCATTCTTATGACTGTGTTCCATTTTATGTTTTCGTCTCATTAGTCTTTACTGATGGATATTTCAGCTTATTCTTATTTCTGTTTATAAATATGTTAAAATAAAGATTTTTCACATCTATTATTTTATACATATATATACAATGATTTGTACATCTATCATTCTGTATATAAATATACAGAAAGAAAGAAAATGACATTTTAGAATTTGAAAGTTTTATAAAGAGATTTGCTTCCTTTGTTTTAAATTCATTCAGTATTTATTGAGTACCTATTATGTGCCAGACCCTGAGGCAGGTACCAGGAATCCAGCTTTCGGCAAGTCATGTGATCCCAGCCTCTGTGGAATGGCATCACTCTCTAGTAAGGCAAAATATCAGAGGAGAAATTGAAGAAAGCTACTTTAAATAGTATCGTGTGGTCAGCCATCAGGGGCAAGATAGAAACACGTGGACTATGCAAGCCTGTGTCCACGTTTAGGGTTTGTAAAGGAAAGGCACCATCAGGTGGGGACGATGGCTTAGGAGTAGACATGGAGAATGTGGATGAGTGAACATGAGTCTAGTTAGGGAAGAAGCTGGTTATAAAGAGACCAGTGCTGTAAAGGAACAGCAGTTTTGGATCAAGTCTTCAACCTAGTAAATTGAACAAGGAAAGATGTCAATCCCTACCTGGCTTGAGAGAGGGGCAAGGAAGCGGGTTGAAGTCATGGCAAGAACCAGATGCCTGTTGCAGCGCCTTCTGTGCCTGTGTTGTGGCATTGGCAAAATGGGAACTCCCAAAGTAAAAATGATATGAAGGACTCCATCATCTGGCTTTCTGGGCTAGCACTAGAGTGTAGAGCTTAGAAGGGCTCAGGCCTGGGATGGGCAGGAAATAAATGGGGCTTGGAAACTCCCTCCTCAACTTGTGTTTCTCTTTCATCTTCACCCCCTCTGCTTCCCTTCTGCAAAAGCCCATCTCTGTGCCCGTCCTGGGTCCTATGACTTTTCTCTCCCTCAACAGTCGGTTCCCGATTCTGGTCCCCGGCCCCCAGCAGCGCCTGCCCCCTTCCCACCGGGGCCCCCCATGATGCCACCACCCTTCGTAAGTTTTATGTGTTTCCCTGGGCTTGGCTTTTCCAGCCTGTACCCTCAGCCCCCACCCTACCACTGCTGTGTTGCCAGGAACGACCTGTTACACAGCCTTTGCTGCCATTGGAAGATGGGTGGTGTTGAGCACTGGGTGGGAGAGCTGCTCTCAAGCTCTAGTCTATAAAGTGACAATTGTCCCTTTTTGTTTTGTCTTTGGGATGCCAGGGGCTGGAGGCAGGAGACATGAAAGGGAAAGACTTCAGCAGAGCAAGGCCTGGGAGGCTTCTCTGTTTTTCACTATTCCTTACTGTGCTCCTTATAAAAGCCTCTGCCTTTGGGCTGGAACAGCATTGGTGGTCATGAGTTAGAGAGGGATGGGAGGCAAGAGACTAGGACCCTTGCCTTGTTCCTTCCTCCCTCCACAGGCTCCAGGGCGTGCAGCCTCCCTAGTCTGTCACTGTTTCCTTGCCCTTTGCCTCTCCCTCCCTCATCAGGAAGCTGTGTGCTTGCCATTATGCCCGAGAACTCCTGCCTGTCTTTCTCAGTAGTGGGGAGGGAGACCGTCTTATGCCTTGTACTTCTCAATGGAAAGTCTTGGAATCACCTCTAGGCTGGGATGAGGGCTGGGTAGTTCTGAGATAGTGGTCTCTGCCATAATAAGACAGTTTCTTTTTCTTTCCTCATTTCCAGATGCCCCCTCCAGGGCTCCCACCTCCTTTTCCTCCGATGGGGCTCCCCCCTATGAGTCAGAGACCACCAGCCATTCCCCCCATGCCACCTGGCATACTGCCCCCAATGCTTCCACCAATGGGGGCACCGCCACCACTTACACAGGTAACTCTGCTTTCCACAGGGGTCTTTAGCTGGAAGGGAGCTGGGAGGGAAGGGAATGTTGGGCTAGATGCATGCCTATTTGTCTGCTGAGTGACTAAAGCAGTTTTTAGGCATGTGACTGCCCAGAACCTGAAGACTATCAGAGTGTGTACCCATGGTGAGGGTCGGAACCCCAAAGGGATCTTCTTTTGCCTCACTCTTCCTCACCCTAACATTGGCTGCTGGTCTTTATATCCATAGATACCAGGAATGGTCCCTCCAATGATGCCGGGGATGCTGATGCCAGCGGTGCCTGTCACTGCAGCGGTAAGCACGCGCTGGGGCTAGCAGGAAGCAGGTTCTGTCTGACTCGGAATGCATGGAGCTGCACTCTGTTCTTCCCTCCTGTCATATCTCCCGTGGTCCCTGGCTGCAGTCCTCACATTCACATCCGCGACAGCCACACTCAGCAGTTGTGGTTCCCTCCCTCTCAGTGGGACGAAGGCAACATGCTCTCTCCTTCCTTCCTTCCTTCCTTCCTTCCTTCCTTCCTTCCTTCCTTCCTTCCTTCTCATGCCACTCAGCACCTTAGAGAACACACTCATCCCGATACTCTGCATCCCACACGTGCTGAGAAGGCTTCTCCATACCACATCCTCTTTTCCTCTGGAAGGGGCAGTGGCACCTTCTTGTGCTGCTGTTGCTCAGTGTAGTGGAGTCTTGAGTTGGGTGTTGAATTTTGACATCTATTGTGAAGAGATGGATCCCAGGAGTTGGCTCAACAAAACACTCTTATGGAAAATGAAGAAAGGAGCTGCTGGGATCTGAGATCACAGCCCTGGTCGGGGTGGAGGGAATAGGACTGTTAGTCGGCAGAGATCCCTGGGAACAGGACACACAGATCCTGGCCTGGCCTGGCCTGCTTCTCCATTCCCCCATGGCCTGGGTCCTGGGGGCCACTGGGCTTGGCCCCAACCCTTCCCCCTCCTCTTTCTTCGGCAGACGGCTCCGGGTGCGGACACCGCCAGCTGTGAGTCTTCTGGGGGCCTGCTCCCCCCAGGCTCGGAGGTTGGGGGGCACAGGGGAGAGGGGACCATGGACTGGAGCCCACGCTGGATCATGCCTGTTGGGATGTTGATGGGAACAGGGGAACATTTATGGGATGGAATAAGGGAGGACTAAGTGGGGAGAAGATGGGGATTTGGAACAAGGGCTTAGTAGGCTTCTTTTGCCTTCTCTTCTAGCTGCTGTGGCTGGAACAGGCCCTCCGGTGAGTGCTTCCAGTTTAGGTCTCTGGGTAGAAAGTGGGAGGGAGGCTGACGCCTAAGTCTCTGGGAAAGGAGCCTCATGACAATTCTGTGCTTCTCCTTCCCCCAGAGGGCCTTATGGAGTGAGCACGTAGCCCCTGACGGGCGCATCTACTACTACAATGCTGATGATAAGCAATCCGTGTGGGAGAAGCCCAGCGTACTCAAGTCTAAGGCAGAGGTCCTGAGTGGGGCTTTCTGGTTCTTCCTTTCAGCTTCCCTGGTCCTTCCAAGTTCTCGCCTCCTTTGAGCCTCCAACCATTCTCATTGTGGTTCCTCTGACCCCAAGATCCCTGACCACCTCCATGCTCCTCGTAACTGCCTCCCTAGGTTCTTAGGAAGTCCACTTCCCCCTCAGCAAGGCCAGGTGGCAACTAAAGACTATTGTCTTTCCTGTCTTGTACTCACTGGGTCCCCTTAGCCCCTGCCAGGCTGGCGAGCACTCCAGGTGCTGATGATTTTTGACCCCTCCCCTTACAGCTGCTGCTGTCCCAGTGTCCCTGGAAAGAGTATAAGTCAGATACAGGGAAGCCTTACTACTACAACAACCAGAGTCAGGAGTCCCGGTGGACTCGGCCCAAGGACCTGGATGACCTGGAAGGTGAGGCATGCTGGAGGTAGAGGGGGAAGACTGGGCAAGGCTGCTGGGAGTCCTTTGCTATCCCGTGACTGCTCTCTTTTCCCCTTGCAGCCCTCGTCAAACAAGAGTCTGCAGGGTAAGTTTGTTGACTCTGTATCCTTCCTTCCTTCCTTCCTTGGAGCACTTTGGGGAGAGAGTGGACTCACTGCTAGCCTTCCTCTGTGGGAAGAGGAGTCTTACTTCTTTATGGGTTCAGCTGCTTTTTAGACCCAGGTTAGAGAACCTGGCCACCCCTACCTTCCTGTTCCTGGTTTAGTACACCATCACTCTTTGGCTTGCCTGCAGAAAACAGCAGACCCAGCAACTACAGACACTACAGCCACAACCACCTCAGCCACAGCCTGACCCTCCACCTATACCTCCGGGTCCCATCCCAGTGCCTATGGCCCTCCTGGAACCTGAACCAGGTCGAAGTGAAGACTGTGATGTGCTGGAGGCTGCCCAGCCCCTGGAGCAGGGCTTCCTGCAGCGGGAGGAGGGCCCCAGCAGGTATGGGCTGCTCCCCTTTCATTGCAGCCTCAAACTTTCCATCCTTATTCTCTTTAGAGCCTTGGGAGGGACATGTCAAGAGCTGAGCATGACCCCGGAAGGGCTTTCTGGGGAACAAGAAAAGGACAATAAATTGCTGAGAGTGAAGGGCACTGAAAACTGTAAGGATTATGGGCACCGTGGCTGAGTCCCTTCTACTCTCCAGCTCTACTGGACAGCATCGGCAGCCACAGGAAGAGGAGGAAGCTAAGCCAGAACCAGAGCGATCTGGCCTCAGTTGGAGCAACCGGGAGAAGGCAAAACAGGCTTTCAAAGAACTGCTAAGGGACAAGGTGCTGGGGATGGTGCTCCCAGGGAAGGCCTGGAGGGTTTGAAAGATAACAGGCTCTGAGACCTGTGCCTCTCTGCTCCAGGCTGTCCCTTCCAATGCTTCATGGGAACAGGCCATGAAGATGGTAGTCACTGACCCCCGCTACAGGTATGCTTGAGTCAGAATGGATAGTTCTTGTTGGTGAAAGCAACTGGGCCAGGAACTCTCTGAGATGTCCCAATTTGAATTGACACTCAACTGAGTTGGCTCCCAATTGGGTGCTGACACTCAGGTCTAAGTGGCTGGGATGGGCTGCAAGAGAAGGAAAAGCTAGAATAGCTCCAAGATGCAAAGAGGGAAATGGTACAGCCATGAGATGCTTAGTAAATGGTTACTGGCTTGAATTAAAATTAGAGAAATAGGGGCCCTAAGGAGACAGATGTCTGATGGTAACTTGAGAACACTGAAGCAACAGGGTCCAGTATTTCTTTCCCTCATGCCTCATCCCTCCCATATTCTCCACACCTGTATGTTAGGTCCCCAATTTGGTGTGGTGGAGACCTTTCCCCCATGTCTGTGACCCTGCTTCATGGGCTAACAGGGTAATTCACGCTGCATCCTCTCCTTTCCTCAACTGTCTACTCCAGTGCCTTGCCCAAACTAAGTGAGAAGAAGCAGGCGTTTAATGCTTACAAGGCTCAGCGGGAGAAGGAGGAGAAAGAGGAGGCCCGGCTGAGAGCCAAGGAGGCCAAGCAGACCCTGCAGCATTTCCTGGAACAGCATGAACGCATGACCTCCACCACCCGCTACCGGTCAGGGAACTGTACTAGACTGGGCTGTGGCTCAGGGACCCTGAAAACACACAGGTGCATGGTCTGTTCTCGATCTACTCACAGCCCATGTGCTCCACAGGCGGGCAGAACAGACTTTTGGGGACCTGGAGGTCTGGGCTGTGGTCCCTGAGAGAGAGAGAAAGGAAGTTTATGATGATGTCCTCTTCTTCCTGGCCAAGAAGGAGAAGGTAATGGACACTCACGGGCTGGACTCTGCTGCTCTCCATTTCTTGTGGACCTGGTTGCTCAGTGTCCCTTCTCCTGAATTGGAAGCTGGTGTGGAACTTTGTCCCGAGCCAATAACCCTGGGTGAGGGAGGGCAAGGACGACACTGGTTTGTGACCTGGGATTCCTCTCCTTTGTGGGACCCAGAAGTCTTGAGTCTTGTCCTCCTTTCCAGGATCCTCCCATGCTGGCCCTGCCTCACTTTAACCCTGTGTCTTCCCAGGAACAAGCCAAGCAGCTCCGGCGTCGGAATATCCAGGCCCTGAAGAGCATCCTGGATGGGATGAGCAGTGTCAACTTCCAAACCACTTGGTCCCAGGCCCAGCAGTACCTCATGGATAACCCCAGCTTTGCTCAGGACCAGCAGCTGCAGAGTAAGCCTGGCTCTCTGTTCTTCCCTCCGCACTGTCCTGAGACCTTCGAGCCGCCCCCTTGCCCATCCCCTTATGTTTGGTTACTGTTCCTCTTGGGATTCGGGGATTTCCAGATGTTTGATGTTACCTCTCTGGTTGGCTGGTTTTGTGTGTGTAGTGCTACAGATTAAACCTTGGCCCTTACATACATTTTAGGTCAGCCTGTATCTTATTTTTTTACTTTATTTTGTGATGGTAAGAATTTGACCTGGGGTATCAGTTAGGCAAAGTACTCTACTACTGAGTTTAACCCCTAGTCCTGGGTCCACTGTTTATATGAACACTGTATGTCTTTTAGGGATAAAAATGTGAAATCCTAGAGATGATGGTGATGATATCTATAGATCATGGTGAACATGGTCTTGTGGGCCTTAACTGTAGTTAGGAGTTGTTGGCTTGTGGTTACCTTCTGAACCTGCGCTGAAGCCTGACTGTGTCCAGTTCCCCAGGATGTGATGCCTCAGATTGCAGGATAACTAGGTTTCCAGGGTGGTTTCTAAAAGCTGAATTCATCAGAGTTGAATGCTTGCTAATTTTTTCCAGTACAGTTAATACTCGCCCAAGAACTCCCAGTACAGTGACTGCTCCCATATAGCCCTGCTTCACCTACATGGGAAGCATTCTTGAGGTCTGAGGGACGTCCTACTCATCTGTGCCTGCTAAGCTTCTTCCCTGCCCGTAGACATGGACAAGGAAGATGCACTTATCTGCTTTGAGGAGCATATCCGGGCTTTGGAGAGAGAGGAGGAGGAAGAGCGAGAACGGGCCCGGCTTCGGGAGCGGCGACAGCAGCGGAAGAATCGGGAGGCCTTTCAGGTATTTCATACTCATCACGATCAGAGGTTGGCTCAGCTCTGCTCTGCTCTAGAGCACAGCCTTTTTGCAGTGGCCTGCCTCTGAACGAGGTTGGCTGTTGACTGGCCTCTTTCAAGTTCCACCAGGCCACTCTGCAGAAGTGCTCCTTCAGGGAGATAGGCTGTATGTACCACCCTCAGACAGGAGTGGCAGCTAGACCAAGTGTCTTTTCCTTTGGGTGAGAGCCAGACAGGTAGTTTTCCTCAGCTTAGGAGTGATAGTGGGTTGATGAAGCTGGTCATAGCAGGAAACTGTGCTCTGAGGTAGGTCTGTGATTCATGGCCTCCAGGCTGGCTTATTGGTTGTATGTTCATGCTTTCTCCATCTGTAGTGCCTTTGCCTGAGTTGCCTCTGCTCGTCCCTCTGCCATCCCTTTTCTCCTCCTTAGACACTGGCCATGTGTCCCCAACTATCTCATTCTCCTCCTCTTGTGGCCTTTTCCTGTGCAGAGCTTCCTGGACGAGCTGCATGAGACAGGGCAGCTGCACTCCATGTCCACCTGGATGGAGCTGTACCCGGCAGTCAGCACTGACGTTCGCTTTGCCAACATGCTGGGCCAGCCGGGTAAGGCAGCCAGGCTTCCCCTTGTCTGCTCTGCTTTCCTACCCTGTCAGCCTCTCTGGACCTAACTCCCTGGTCCTGGCCGTGACCCTACCCTGAGCCTTGGGAAGCTGCCGCCCGCCAGGCCCCATCTCTCCCTTTCTGCAGGCTCTACTCCTTTGGACTTGTTCAAGTTCTATGTGGAGGAGTTGAAGGCTCGATTCCACGATGAGAAGAAGATCATAAAGGATATCCTTAAGGTGAGAGAGACCTGGGGCTACACATGGATAGACTGGGTGGAAGCCACATTCCCCGAACCAGGACTCCATAAGTCATGTTTTCCAGGAACCTGGCAGCTTGCATTGGGGATACAAATAGACACATTTTCTAGCAAGATGTAGTGATGCAGGTCAGCTTTCCAACTGAGGCAGGAGGATTGCCACGAGTTCAAAGCCAGTGTGAGGAAGAAAGTACCAACCAGGTTGAAATCCTGTATCAGAAAAATAGACTAAAAACCAAAGTAACAAATCATTGTTTTGCTCTTCTATGAGAAGCATTAGCCAGGGACAGGTGTTCCCAGGAAAGGTGATGTGGACCCCACCCTCAGGATGAGGAGATGGAGGGGTGGTGTGTTGTGACATAGGGGTGCTACAGGAGAAAGGCAATGGGTGGAAAGGGCACGCCAGCCCGAGGGGCAAGCATAGCATTTGTAAACTCGAATTCCCATATGCTAAGCTGCTGCCTGCCTGCTGCTGCTGCTGCCTGCCTGCCTGGAAGGGGTTTTGAAGAATTTGGAATTTGTTGCTAATACTTTACAATCTGGAGATTTCACATAAAAGCCTGTTTTGTTTTGGTTTTTGAGACAGGGTCTTATGTATTCCAGGCTGGCCCTGAACTCCTGATCCTTCTTTCACTTCCACATGCTGGGATTATAGTGTACACCACTGTGCCTGGCTTCACATAAAATCTTCAGTGTCTCTTGCCAGTGTGGATGATGTCAGCACTGGGCTCGTTCTGCAAGGCGCACCATGGACACTGGCTGAGATGCCATTGCCCTCTTAGAGGAGGACGGTGAGGCTTTCTTCACCTCACTACACCGTAGTGCTGGCAAGTGTCAGCTGCTGTTCACTAGTCCATGTGCCCTGTCATTTTCTCTACTGAAGAAATAGTTGTTCATGCTTGTCAAACTCTCAAGTGTAAGTGAAGGGATCGTTTTGTTCCAAAAGGAAAAAAATGTATTTCTTCATGGAAGTGAATACTATTTTAAATACATGTCTCTATTACTATCCTAATAGGAACTCTAATATCCTGATAGTAAACACTATTCTATTCTAGTAAATACTGTATGTATTAAGATACCATACAGTATGGTGACTAAAAGCAGGACCTAGGGGTAAAGAGTCCAGATTAGGGGCTTGAGAGATGGCTCAGTGGTTATGAGCACTGACTGCTCTTCCAGAGGTCCTGAGTTCAATTCCCAGCAACCACATGGTGGCTCACAACCATCTGTAATGGGAACTGATGCCCTCTTCTGGTGTGTCTGAAAAAAGAGAGTGTACTTACATACATAAAATAGATTAAGCCCTTAAGAACTTTTCTAAGCATTAGTTTGTCTCAGAAGTGGTAAGTGTTCCACCAAGGAACCCCCAGTTACCAAAGATAGCAACTGTGTCTCTTTCGTGGAGAGGGACATGGTACTGTTAGGCAGATTGCCTTACAAAGCCACAAATGTTGTATTGTAATACAGTCACCTGTTCAATATGGACTTAATAAACCAAGCACTGTGGCTCACACCTTTAATCCCAGGGCTTGAAGGCGAGGAGCAGGTGAGCTGCAGGTCAGCCTGGGCTGCACAACGGATCCTATCTAAAAACCTGAGTAAATTTCCCTAAGAGTTCAACGTTTCAAAGTTACTCTTCAGTGAGATGCATCATATTGTCCTGGGGTTTTCTCCTATTTCTCTGGAACCACATGCCCTCTAGAGCTTTACAAAGGGCTTTGGATTGAACTACACTTTTTAGCTCACCCATGTCTCTGGACTTGATCCCGGTACTCTCCGATTATCAGTGCTCTTTGATATAAAGGTTGGAGAACCACACCATGCCAGAGACTGGGTTAGAGGGATATAAGAGGGTAAGGGGAAGACCAGTCAGGCAGCTGTTAAGAATCTAAGTGGCAAAAAAGAAGAGCAAGACACTATAGGGATGCTGAGAAGAAAACAGCATCAAGGCCAAGTCTGGAGGTGACTCTTCCCCTATTTTCTAATAGAAAAGCTTGTATCTCTTTTGTGCCTTAGTGTACCATGTATAAGACTTTTATTAAAAAGATGGTTATAGTTGGTTGGGCATGATGGCAGATGCTTTTAATCCCATCACTTGGGAGGCAGGGGCAGGTGGGTCTCTGAGTTAAAGGCCAGCCTGGTCTAGAGTGAGCTCTAGGACTGCCAGGGCTACACAGAGAAACCCTGTCTTTTAAGATTTATTCATTTTATTTACATGAGTACACTGTCGCTGTCTTCAGACACACCAGAAGGGGGCATCTGATCCCATTACAAATGGTTGTGAGCCACCATGTGGTTGCTGGGAATTGAACTCAGGACCTCTGGAAGAATAGTCAGTGCTCTTAACCATCTCTCCAGCCTGAGAAACTTTGTCTTAAAAACGGTGAAAGTTGGGCTGGTGAGATGACTGAGTAGGTAAAGGTGTTCACCACCAATCCTTAGTTTGATCTCAGGAACCCATACTGGGAGGAAAGAACCAATTTCACATGTGCCATGGCACATGGGTGCCCACATATATACAAAATAAATGTTTAGACTCTGGATAGAACCAGTAAAATAAAATCGCCAGGCTGTTTTGTGAAGTGAATGGCAATTCTGTTGTTAAGTGTTAAAGATTGTAAGCAACGAGGGTTGAGCCATAAAGAGGTGCCTACAGAAGACAAGCATTCCAGTTGGGACGTGATCCTTTAAAGCAGCTTGGGCAGGGAGGAGTAAAGCCAATGAAGGATAGATGTCTATCCGAAGATAGCTAACATTTAGCTAGAGGAACTAGTGGCCTGATGGGTTTTATCTACCCAAAGCAACTGGTTATTTTGGACTTCTAGCCTTCGTTTGAGCTCCTAGCCATGGAGGCCTGATGATCTTAGAAGTTCCTGTGGCCGTCCATCCAGTCACATGAACTGTAGGGGCATCTCTCATCACCTAAGACTGCAGGGCCCTGAGCTTGGAGCAGGTAGAAGATTAGCGATGGGTACAGGAGAGCTGCTGCATTAGAAGAGTAGCCAGTTTGGCATGGGTTGGAAACTGCTAGGGAAGATGTAGGTCAGGTAAAAAGCTAGTGTAAGGGTAGTTCTCAGGAACATTAACACAGGGGAAGTGACCACAAACAGCCCTGGAGAGGAGAGTACTGCACACATCGCACAGTAGTCTGCTCTTTGGCCCGAAAACCTCTGCGAATTGCGGACAATCCATATATAAGAGATAAATAACAGCTAGAATTTTTTTTTTTTTTACCATTTTGTCAAGTGTCTTGCTTATAACAATCTCTTATTGTTTATTTCTTTTCCTTGTGCTGTGTCTAAGGAATTGAAACCGAGGGAAAGAACCAGTTAGTTAGCTTGAGACGCTAAAAGCAAGATAGAGGGATATTCTAAGTGAAGTGAGCTGTGTGCTCCTGGGGAGGAGAGTGAAGAAGATGTAGTCCAAGCCTTCCCAGGGGAAGGCCCGTACTAGGGAGATAAGGGCTGCCACGCAAGCACAAGGACCTGTGCTTGAGTCCTCAGCACCTACATAAAATCTGGGTATGCTTGCAACCCCAGCCTTGAGGCATGGCAGAGACATGATCCTGGCCTGATAGTTTAACAAAAACAGAAGGCTTCAGCTTCAGTGAGACTGAGGTTTCAAGGGAGGGAGACAGAGCTGTATACCCAGAGTCCTCTGGTTGTGACCTCACTCATAGAAAGGATGTGTTCAGGAAGGGCTGAGCCTTGACAGAGAAAAGACTCCTGGGAAAAAGCAATGTATACTCCTGCCATCAGCAGGCAGGAAGACTGGAGGAAGCCAGCTGTGTGAAAGGACAGGCAAGCTGGCCTGTGACACAGAATTCCATTTACCTATCAGCTTGGCCAAGTGAGATTCCTCTCCTGCACCTTAACTTCACTAGCACATGGAGGCTTTTTGGTGAGAAATACAGAACCTGGCTGTGTACTTAAGACAATGAACATGATTTAAATATTGATGGAGAGCTATACACTTGATGGCCAACATCTCTTCCTGGACCTATGCATTCAGGGTAGGTGTAGTGGCTGAAAGCAGATTTGGGATTTAGACCTGGGATATGTTAGAATAAGTGATTTCATTTTTCTGGTCTGCATAAAATTAGAAGACTGACCTAGTATGAGAGGATTAGTGGAGAAACGTGTCAAGCACTCAGCAGAGAACCTACTACCCAGTAAGCACCCAGAACATGAGGCAAAGGGTATAGACCAGATGTTAAGCATGCATGGCAGCTTCCATGAGCAGCAGGAAGGCCCAGCTGTGGCCAGAGGAACAAAGACCTAATTGTAATAACTCAGTCATCTATCAAGACGGAAGACACTTGCTGACTCTTTTGGCTCCATATGAATCCACACAGGTCGGATGGGGCCAGTAAGATGAAGACTTAGCATGGTTTCTAAGGTGTGTCACAAGTCTTATGGATCCTATTTGAGGGCAGAGGCCAGGCTTGAACACCTTGCAGCCTGATCCCTTTTGCCCACTGGCCTGTGGTGCCCCTGGCCTTCACACACTGCTGTGCCCACAGGATCGGGGCTTCTGTGTGGAGGTGAACACAGCATTTGAGGACTTCGCCCACGTCATAAGCTTTGACAAGAGGGCTGCTGCGCTGGACGCAGGCAACATCAAGCTGACCTTCAATAGTGTGAGGGGACGGGCAAGCCTGGGTGGTCCTCTCACTTACCCCAATGTCTTGTTCCTCCTAACTGCCCTGCTGATTATCTTGGGTTTGGGACACATCTTCCTACCTCTTAAGGTACCCCTGACCCTATTCTGTTTCCCTTTGCCTTCAGCTGCTGGAAAAAGCAGAGGCACGGGAGAGGGAACGGGAAAAGGAGGAGGCCCGAAGGATGCGGCGCAGAGAAGCTGCCTTTCGAAGCATGCTGAGGCAGGCCGTGCCTGCTCTGGAGCTGGGCACTGCCTGGGAAGAGGTCAGAAGCACAGCCTGGCCCCAATCACCCTCAGGCCTGAGGGCAGCGGAGCTTCTCCACCACTGAGGGCCCACCCCAGTCACAGCACAAGCCCTGGGCCAGCTCCAGTTCCCTTCCTTCCTCTGCCCCAGCCCTGCCCAGTTCTCGTGGCGGTGTCCAAGCTGGTCCAGGCAGGGCCTGGTCTGATCAGCAGTGCTCTCCCCGTTCAAGGTCCGTGAGCGCTTTGTGTGCGACTCAGCCTTTGAGCAGATCACCCTGGAGTCGGAGCGGATCCGGCTCTTCCGAGAGTTCCTGCAGGTGTTGGAGGTAAGGCACTTGGCCACCCTGATCTATGTATCTTTGAACTCTAGGCTTGCATGAGACCTTCAATAGCTTGTCACCGTAAAGGCTCTTTTACCTGCCCAGCTAAAGAAGGGAAGGACTGAGGGTGCCCTAGAATAGACAGAGGGCCCTAGCTGAGACAGGAAGGCAAGGTTCTCACCTCTCCCTCTGCCTCTAGCAGACTGAATGCCAGCACCTCCACACCAAAGGCCGAAAGCATGGCAGAAAGGGCAAGAAACACCATCGCAAGCGTTCACACTCACCCTCAGTGAGTCGGCAGGTAGAGGGACATGGGTGAGGCTGGACTGTTTCATACAAATTAAACACCTCTCCCCATACATTACCTCCTTGGCTCTGAACTCCCTGTCCCCAGTTCCTAGATGAGGGCTTCTGGGCTGACCAGTATTACTCCTCTGCCTAGGGCTCTGAGTCAGATGAAGAGGAGCTGCCCCCACCATCCCTCCGGCCCCCCAAGCGGAGGAGGCGGAACCCCTCAGAATCTGGCTCTGAGCCCTCCTCCTCACTTGATTCAGTTGAAAGTGGGGGTGCTGCTCTTGGAGGACCAGGCTCCCCATCTTCCCACCTTCTTCTTGGGTCAGGTAAGCAGTTTCTAGGAGCCCGGGAACTAGAGTGCTGGGATAGAGGCACAGCAAATCCCAGACCGCTGAGGGCTGACTGGGATGGGAGGGCCTCACTGTGGAGCAAGACTTCCTATCTCTGCCCAGGCAAGGAGCTGCCTTCTCCCGATGGGACTCAGCGTAGATTTTTTTTTTTAAACCCTATAGATCATGGTCTTCGGAAAACCAAGAAACCAAAAAAGAAAACCAAGAAAAGAAGACACAAGTCGGTGAGTGGAGGAGTCGTCTTGAGATTCTGCAGTCATGTCACCTGCCTCCCAGCTGTGCCGCTCAACTGCTGAGATGGGCTCTGAACTCTTACAGACCAGTCCTGACAGTGAGACGGACCCCGAAGACAAAGCTGGTAAGGAGAGTGAAGACAGAGAACAGGAACAGGACAGGGAACCCCGGCAGGCAGAGCTCCCTAACCGTTCCCCAGGCTTCGGAATCAAGAAGGAGAAGGTGAATGGGAGGACCTGGCTTTCGCCCCAGCCTGTGACACAGACTAGGGGGCTCAGGTAAGTCACACCTTTGCTCAACAGACAGGCTGGGACACGTCAGAAAGCGAGCTGAGTGAGGGGGAGCTGGAGAGGCGAAGGCGGACACTCCTACAGCAGCTGGACGACCACCAATGACCCCACGAGCTACTTTCTGCCTTGGACTTCGTGAGGCAGTGGCTCCAGGGTCGCCTCAGCATCTGCCTCAGACTCCTTCGTCTTGTCTGGTCTGTGTCCACTTTTCCTAAAGTAACCCACCCCCAACACACTACTGTTAGCACCTCTCAAGGTTGCTTTTGGTGTTCAAGGGTCCCCTAGTTCTCAGACTAGTGCAGTCCTTGCCCTCAGCCCCAGACCAGAGATGGGCAGTCTATACCACGGGGTGGGTGATGCCAGTAGATAGTGTGAGAAGGGGTCTCCAGGAAAGAGACAGGCTGCTTGGACACAGCCTGGGTGGCCGAGGGCAGGGTCCTCACCCTCTAGCATCAGTGCCTGCTCTTGCCTGACCTGGCCCTGGGGCTCCACCACTACTTCCTCTCCCCTGGGACCCGATGTATGTGTTCTGTTTTGTTTTTTAAATAATATTTATAACATGATCTACAACTCCTTTGTCCTCTTCATGTACTATCCACTGGGGACCAGCAGAGGGCACTCCAGTTCTGACAGCTTCCTCCCTGTGTTTAAAGCCCAGCCAGGCTTCCCCTGCCATCTAGGCTCATCACTCCTGAAATGGAGGAAAACACTTCCCACCCAAACTCATATCCTCATGGCCACTCTGACAAAGAGAAGACAGCTTGGTGCAAGACTTTGTTGAGAGGTCTGGGATTTATGTACAAGAAAGGAAAAGATACATATACAAAACAAAGTGCCCCTGCATTCCCTTCCAGGGTCAGAGCCCAGTAGGGAATTGAGCAAATAGTCTGTGAAGATCCTCTGTTGCCTGTTCCTGGGCCAGAGTCCACCTAGCTGAGGAAAGGTGAGATTGCGGCACATCCTTCCTCTAGCAGTCTTGGAGCTGGGACAGACAGTGCCTCTGCTCTTCAATCAGTGGGAAGACAGCAGGCAGGGTGGGGTCCAAGCCCTTCCTTGCATTGTTTGGAGCAGGAAGTGCCCATCCAGAGGGAGACCGCCAGGGGTCAGCTGCTCCCACTGCCACCCACTCTGCATGTTAAGTGTTAGCCCTTCTTTTTCCACTTTTGAAAGCCACAGGTCTTCCTCCACAATCCTTTGGTTTTAAGGAAGTGGAGCAGGAGGCAATGCAGGACAGCAGCTGGCTCAGGAAGCCAAGAAGATGGGTGCCAAGGTGGGTGGGACATGGGTCTAGGAGAGCAGAACAGCAACAAAAGAACCCTGAAGACGCAGGCAGCCAGTGGGCCTGCCATTGCTCCTCTGTCCCTTTTTACTAGGGCTCAGCAGAGTGGGCCCAGGCAAAGATTATCCAATATTGGCAGAGTCCAGGGATCCATTAGTGTGGATACTCTCTAAACCAGAGCTGACTGTGGGATTGCAAAGGCGGGGTGGGGGGACCCGTATTTCTTCTTGGATGTACTTCCTCCTCTAGGATCCCACTAGACCCTGGGAAGAGGGGGGCTGTGTACCCTCGTGTGCTGAAGCCGGAAGTGGTTTTTCCCAGCCCTGAACTGACCCTTCAGGAAATGAAGTTGAAGACTTGGGGCAAAGTGCACTATGGGGGGCACTAGGGAAATGTCAGACCCCTATAGACCTAGTGCCCACAGTGGCACAGGGACGAGCCAGCCTCAGCTGGAGCAGCAGGAGCTTGAACAACACAGCCTTCTGCTGGGCCCTGGGCCCACTGTCCAGATCTGCAGGACTCTGAGAATTAAGGTACTTCTGCCTCCAGGAGGATCTCAGTGGGGACCTGGAGCTCGAGGAGGGCCACTGGGTGGTACAGCACTCCTGACTTGACTGTGAACGACCATGCGTTGGTGGTTAAAGCCTGTGGGGAAAACAAGCGCATGAACAGTGACTAGGCAGGGACACCGAGCAAGACAGCACCTGAGGAAGAAGTCAGCCATGAAAAGGTCAGGGAAGCTCTTAGAGGAAGGCTTGAGAGCCAGCTAGAAAAACTGCTGGAACGATTCTCAGAGGGTAGCATAGGAAACTAAAGGCCACCCAGGAAAATATTAAGCCAAACTAGATGTCAAGAAGCAGAGGTTAGGGACATCTATCCCTGAGTAGGAGCTACTAGAACTCTTAGGGGAGACCAGGACCCAAGCAAGATACTTTGGGTCTATGACTGGAGCCTCAGTCATCCAAAGCATTAGGTCTTGCCTGCTCTGGCCTAGCTCCTAACCCTGGCCCAGAGACACCTTAACCCTTGGATCTTAGTAGCTAGGACAGTATTAGTGGGAGGACCCATGCAGGGATAAGCTGTGTTTCTCAGAGCATGCAGCATGCAAAGTCTGTGTCTCCATCACTGGGAGGATGCTACCAGAAGATGACTCCAAGGCATGCAGAGAGGGCAGCTAGAGTGCCCAGTACCTGTCAGGCTAACAGTTTGACTCGTCATGGTGGGCTGCATCACAGAAGAAACGTGAGCCCCGCTTGGCAGTACGTGCCGTGAAAGGGACACTCTTCAACACTACGGCCCAGGAGAGACAGTGATCAGGTCTTATGGGAAAACAGACTAGGAAGCAGGACCAAAGGGAATTAGGTCAGGCTCTGGGAATTGGGCCCAGTGGACAAACGTCCCACCTGTGATGATGTCCTCAATGGTACCATCCTTCCCCTCGTAAACAGGCCGGTGTTCCTTAGCTTGGCGCCGCCTCAGCTCTGCAATTAGCTCCTGCTGTTGCCATTTGTTCCGCTGGGATGGAGTCTAAGCCAGATATTACAAGGGGAAGGAAGTCATCACTAACCCAAAAGCAACTGGTTCCTGTCCCAAGATGTAGGCTGAAGATGACCCTGCTGAGAGTAACCCTGTGTCCTGTCCATCGGTGTCTACCCCTCCCTCTAGACTCACGCTGTCAGCCACTCCAAGGGAGGGAGGGAGACAGACACAGAGAGTGTGTGTGTGTGTGTGTGTGTGTCTTGGTTCTCCATGTCCTTCCTTGCTCCTTGCTCCCTGCTCCCTGAATCCTCAATTCTCTGTCCTGTCTTCCAGACCAGCTCTTGGTCCCACCCACCTTGGCATCCAGCTTCTTGGCTTCCTGAGCCAGCTGCTTCTCCCGCATTACCTCCTCTTGTTTCTTGCGAGCTTCATTCTCTTGTTCTGCTTCCTTAGATAGGACCAAGAGAGGGGAAGGAGCTTGAGGTTTTCACAGGCTGGAAGGGAGGGCCTGACACTAAGCATGAAGGGTGGGTGGCAGTGGGACCAGCTAACCCCAGGTGGCCACTCTCTGGAGGGGTACTTCCTGCTCTGAACAATGAAAGGAAGGGCCTGGGCCCCCACCCTGCCCACCAGTCCACAGTTTAGAGGCCTGTCGCCAGCTTCCATGGTTCCTTCCCTAGACCTTAGGAACTGGAAAAGTCTCAGACTTGAAGCCCAGGCTCGCTCTTGACTAATCATCTTCTACCAGCATAACTCCTGAAACGTTTCTTCAACTTACCTTGTAAGAACGAATGAATCGGACAAATACTGGGAAAAACACAGAAGGAGGTGTGGTCTTGGGACTCTCACCAAAGTAGCGCACAACTGCATTGTAGGCCTCCTGAGTAAGTAAAGGGCAGACAGAGGGGTCATCCCAGTGGGGAGGAGGCCCACAGAAAGCAAAGCCTGCTGCCAGGAGAGGAAAGCCAGTTACCCAAGCCCCTCCTAAGTCATAGCTTCAGACATGGATATCTGCTATCTTTAAAGTCCCTTGTTACTACCCCCTCACCTGCCCACACTGCTGGCCAAGAGTTGGATGCCTACCTCAAGTGGCCACTGTGCTGGCTTTAGATGTTTGTTTCCCCCCCACCCCAGTTCCTCACTCACCTCGGCAGTCTTGGCATCACGCTGGAGCTTGTCCAGTTTGCCTTCATTGGTACTAAGGAAGTTTCGAAGGACGCTGTTGTCATGAATGCTGCATTCCCGCCGAATCAGCTCCATTCCCCGGCCCAGCTCTTTCACGTCTAGCAGCACGTTCTCCAGGGACACTGTTTACCAAGAGCCTGGCTGAGGCTTACCCAGGCCTACAGCACATTTGTCCCACCATGTCCCCTTGGCATAGACTTCAGGGATGTACATGTAGAGAAGTCTGTGTCAAGCAGGCTGGGCTCTCTCGGGCAGTAGGAGGGAATGGAGAGAGTTCATGGGCCCAAAGAACAAGGTAGCAAAGGAAGGAAAACCAGAGACAGCTAGTCCCCGTCCCCCGTCCTGTCCCCGTCCCCCCACCCCCCCCACCACCCGGGCAGGACAGAAACAGTAGTACTGTGTATCTGTCTGTAGGGGGCTTTACAGGTTTTCTAATCACATCACAGACATGATTAGAGAACTACACTCTCTGGGCCAGGCTAAGGGAAACCTGATCCTACTTGAGCACATGGAAGGCTCACTCTCTTTGGGGTTGCCCCTGCTCATAGATTTAGTAGTGAGAAAGAAGATAGCAAAAGCCAGAAATGGACCGGGTGTTCCTCCTGTTCAGCTTCCTGGGATCGTCTTGAAGAGGGCACCCTCACCTGCTGCAGCCTTCTCCACAAAGTGCAGCTCCTGCCAGAAGTTAGCCAGTTCCGGGTATTTCTCCTTCACCGTCAAGGCAATGAAGTGCAGCAGGGTCATCTTTCGGTCCGTGGACTTGGTGTCCAGCAGCTGAAAGGGAGAGGTGGTGGCAGCACTGAGCGCCCTGGCTTGGGCACTAGGGTCTGTATGTCCTGCACATGCTGTCCCTGCCATCTTACCAGGTCCAGGCTCTGGAGCTTGAAGCCGTAGACAGCACCTCGCTTGCTGCTGTTCATGTAGTTCCCCAATGCAAGGATGATCTGTTGGTAAGATGCAAGGCAGGCAGCTCACAACAGCCCCAGGACCCCCCTGCCCTAGGACTTGAGACCCACCAGCACCAGGCACTCCCTTTCCCAACCTCCAGCATCTGCTTCAGTTTCTGTGAGGACTTGACGGAGGCAGAGGCTGCAATGATGGCATTCAGTTGCTGAAAGACAAGATGAACACTATGATACCCAGGTTGGGAGGAGGATAAAGCCAAGGCATAGGCCAGAAGGAAGGACAGTGGACATGACTGGTCACAGCAGTGCATAGTAATTAGGGAAGAGGCTGTACCGGTGTGAGCATCTGCAGATTGTCCTGGAAGTTGCCAAGAAAGGCCATGCCAGCCATTCGCTGGGTCAGCCGTTCCACCTTGCTGAAGAGCAACATGAAGCGGTCCTCAGCTGCCAGCTCCTCTAGTGGCTGTCGTTCACGCTCATACTGCCGCAACAGTTTCACCTCTGCCTCTGTAGGCAGGAAGCGCATCAGGCATTCCACGAAGTCTACAGGTAGTGTCTGTAAGTCAAACCTGTGTAGGATGAACAACACAGCACTTCAGGTGTGACATCTGTCCACATCTTCCCTTCTCCTTAGAAGGACTAGAGAGCAATACACAGGACACAGCTGCTGATGCTGTTCCCGCCCGATAAACTCTTCCTACTGGGCAGAACATGCAGCTTCTCTCACTGAGCCTGAGACCCAGCCTGGAGTCAGTATGCTCTGCTCTGGTTAGTGGGTAACTGAGAAAAGTGAGCAAGTCCTGTCAGGAACCCTGGAATCCAGGGAAACCCAGGTGCTGTGGGGATAACTGGGACAACAGCTATCTGGGGACCAGGCACAAGTTGGTGGGAGCCTCACGTGTGGATGGCCCTGCAGATCTCCTCAGCTGAGCGCCCAGCCTTGCGAAGGGTGATAGCCAGGTTCTTGGCACGATTGGCTTCCAAAAGGGTCACCTTGCTGGCAGCCTTTTGTGCTGTCTTATTCTTGGAGCAGATGAGATCAAGAGCAGGGCCCTGGGCTTTTGTCTTAAATAACTCTTCAAACCTGTCCAGGTCTAAGTCCTGGCAGAAATAAGAAGGCACAATGTTAAAAGCTCAAACAGTGACAATACCCACTGACCATGTGTCCTGCAGTCGTGACTAGATAATGGGGTCAGTCTTGCTCTGCCTGAAAGCTTTTCCAAGACCAGAAGATCTGGCTCTAAAGTCATCCCAGTCTCCAGGCCTCACACTAGCCCCACCCTTCTGGACCCCAAACCCCTGTCACCTCCAAAATCTTCTCATCATCAAGTTCACTGAAGACAGTGCCATTGATCTGATTGGGTTTTAGTGCTGTCCAGTTGAAGACTGGCAACCGGAACTTGGTCTTGATAGGTTTCTTGATGCGAATGGCTAGGTTTTCGAAGGAGGACAGATGTGAGATAAGAGCTGAGGAAAAACTCCAATAGCACTGCCCAGAGCCCTGAGGACACTCACCTGACAGGCCCACTGTCAACACCACAGAAGGAGCAGCACCAGGGAGAGGTGGGGCAGGGGGACACTTGTCTGGGAAGAATAAATGCCATCGTGACCCACAGTCCTAAGACTCTAGGCTACCCAAACTCTGCCTGCCTCCCTCTCCTTTGAGACCCAGAGAAGAGTGCTATGGAAGCTCTGGTCAAGTTGATCCTAGAAGTATACTGAAGGGGAGAGCCAGCACTAGTCCCTGACGGAGTTTCTCTTGTCAGTTTAACCTTCAGTTTGGCGGCCTTCAGAGGAATAATTGAGAGCAGCACCTCAGAGATCCTTGAAGCAGAATCTGCTCCCAGCATTCCTATTTCCCACAAACACTGGTCCTCCCTTAGCCCTCTCTCTCATCCTGACTTGATATCCTCCTGGCCCTCAAATGATGCTATTTCCCAGCTGTTTCCTAAGAAAGACATTTCTGACTACAGTACTGGCCTCACAAAAAACCTGCCCCTCCCGGCTTGGAAGTCCCAGTTACCTGGTAGTGGAGGAGGGGGCGGAGGCAAAGGGGGAGCTGGTGGAGGAGGCAGAGGAAGAGTCTCCTCAGTAGGTGGGGCTGGAGCCAGCAGGTCCAAGTCAGAGGGTGGGATGCCTTCAGTCAACTCTGTAGGGCCTACCCTGGCTAGGGCCTCGCCGCCCATGGATTCCAGGCCCCGGGCACTTGGCTCCAGGTGGCATCGGCGCTGGAAGGCCTCCTCCTTTTCCTTAATGAGCCTCCGAAGAGTATGCACCTGGTTGCTTGTGTTCTCATATGTCTCCTATCAGGCAGACAGCAACATTGAGGGAAGAATGGGCTGAAGGCTCTATAGTCAGTTCCCCTGGGAGTCAGAATTCCTACCCAACAGATTCCCAAGAAGGGTCATCTCAGTGTGCTCAAAATAGAAGAAATCCAGGAACAGCAAAGCTGGAGTGTGGCAGAGCAGAAAAGAAAGCTTGCTTCCACTGGTAATAGGTCATCTTTCTCTGCTCAAGTCTGTTCTCACTGCATAGGGCCCTCAAGGCTGAAGGAAAAGGATGCCCCTTTGAAACTCCCATTGGTCCCCTGCTAGATGGGCACTGCTGCTCTCTCCACAGACCTTACGTCTTCATTACTGCTTTTATTTCATTGGCTGTGGATACCAGCTCAGATGGGAGGTTCACGGAGAAGCCTTTGTGATCGCTCTATCCTTCCTGGCTCCCTCTCCAGTACTAGGAAGGGATAAGCAGATATCCACTGAGCCGCGCTCAGTAGCCACATAACCATATTCTTCCAAGACAAAGAGGTTGTGGCTTTATAACTAAGCTATAAAGTTAGGAGAAAAAACTCAAGAGACTGAAATAGGAGAAGCACTGCCCTCCAGGACCCCTGTAGACAGTAATAAGCAGTCGGGCTACTCTAACCATGCTCAGTAAAGAGCGGAGAAGCATTTGAAGAACAAGCCAGCAAGTGGACAGGAAGCCTGCCTGCCCTGGATCCTAGGGGACCAGGAGCACATCATCCACTCCCATTCTCGTCCGGGTCTGGCCAACTCCAGCTTCGAGATTCTCTCTCAAGATAAATCATGGGGAGGAAGCGAGGCGGTGGTGGTACACACCTTTAACCCCAGGATCTAGGAGGCGGAGGCAGGAGAGATCTCTGAATTCGAGGGCAGCCTAGTCTATAGACTGAGTTCTAGAATAGCCAGGGCCACATAGAGAAATCCTATCTCAAGAAGAAAGAAGGAGGGAGGAGAGAGGAGGAGGAGGAAGAAAAAAAAAAAACCCAGGAGGTAGGGTGGATCACCAGGTCATCCTTGCCTGAGTGCTGGGCATAGATTAGTGTCTTCCCTTGACATGATCTGAGAAGAAAAGAAGTGCCTAGGAGAGGACTGGAATCTGGGTGAGCAGAGGCCGCCCCACTGCCCCTCCCCTCCCTGGCACCTTGATGCTCTCCAGCTCCTTTTCCCGCTGTAGCAGCTGCTTCTCCAGTTCTGCCACCCGCATCATATTCTCATTCTCCAGGTCCAGGAGCTTCTCTGTGAGCTACAAAATGGGGAAGACATGCTCAGAGCTGTGTTCAAGCCCCAACACTCAGCATGATTCAAAGCCAAACCAGGACCTGAAAAGCTATGTCCAAAAGGCAGTCTTATTCAGGTGGCTTCCCTACATGACTCTCAGGGACCAGCGGACCTGACACTATGAAAGAGAAACAGATACAAGGCAGAGTCTGTTCCAAGTTCAAGGCCAAACCCAGCCACAGAGTTCGGTAAGTTGCGGTAAGTAGTGCCCAGTGGCTTGGACCCAAGTTCCATCTAGAGAGGCTCAGTGGGTCTCAGGGTTCCCTGTGGCTCCACTGGAGGCAGGTAGGTCAGCTCCTGCATTTCTAGAGCCCAGCTGTGCCCAGCCTTCCACAGTGGCTCTGGCAAGCAAAGGACACTTACATGGGACACATGCTCCTCCAGTTCTTCCACCTTTTCCAGGGCTACATTCTTGGTTTCTGCATCTTCCAACAAGCCCCCCACGTCAAACACATTGTCCAGGTACGCTTGAATCTGCACCTGCAACTTCTCGCTCTCCGTGTGCCTCGACTTCTGTGGAAAAGTGAAGAGCAGCATGTACGGAGTCAGCACAGGCCTCCTGGAAACCCTCAGTGCCCCGTCCCTGCTTCACAGCTCTTCCCAGAGCAGTGTCTTCCAGACATTGGCAGAAGGACCCAGGTCCCAGGCCAAAAACAGGAAGGTTTCAGATCCATCTAGGACTATATTCTTACTTGTACTTAGTTATGTGTCTAAGCTGACTGTACCCTGAAACACTTCACCTTTCCAAGGTCATACTCAGCTTACCTGGAGGAATTCCTCCAGCCCCAACTTGGTAAACTCATATTGCAGGTGGACCCGGAAGTTCATGTCCTCTACCGAGTGCACCACAATGTTGATGAACTGCATGCAGGCCACCTGGGGAAGAGAGGCAGCCTCAGAACACAGTGCGGCCCTGGCCTCAGCAGCAATGCTTCAGTAGACATGGCATGCATCTGGCCCAGACCCAGGTCCTCACCATGAAGTCAATGTTGCTGTCCTCATTTCGGAAATACTCCATGAGCTTCTCAAACCGATGCAGTTCTTTACACACCTGAATGCGCAAAAAGTCTCAGAGAAACAATCTCTACTATGCAGAAGTGAAATCCCCAAATTCTGGTTCCCAGGAATATGATGGAGAAGACATGGTTCAGACCAAGTTTAGCCAAAACTCAGTGGGGCACAGTGGCTAACATCCTCGCTGGCCTTCAGGAGGCTAAAGCAGGAGGACTGCCATAGTTTCAGGCCAGCTTGTGATATGAGGTAAAAATGTGTCTCAGAAAACAAAAACCAACCGACCAAACAAAGCCTATCACAATAAATATATAAATAAAATAAAAATAAAACAAAAACCAAATTAACTTTAACTCTATATGGAGACTGTGCCATTTTGGACACCAGAAGAAAACCCAGACCCTGGAGTCTGACTTTAGGTCTCTGACCCTCACCACAGTGAAGGACTCCAGTGTAGCTTAGGATTTAGGTGCCTCTAAAGTTAGGCCAGAAACACAGACAGCAGATCTGAAGCCATCACAATATAAAAAGAGAAAAAAAGGAGTCAAGCCATGGCTGCAGCAGAAGGCTGGGGCCCCAAGGGGACACTGAGGAACCAGTATGCAGGAAAGCCCTCTGCTAAAAAGGGGCCAGGGGCTCCTGTGAGTTTCTCAACTTTAAAGAGGAAGAGCTGTTTCCTGAACCAAACAATGGATGCTAGGGAAGAGGCCCAGAGAGGAGGAAGGGGTGGGACCACAGCTGTGCCTGGATGTTGAGGAATCCCGAGTTCAAGCAAACTGGGTTTCAGACGTAGATCTAGGGATGGGAAAATTCCATACAGGAGTTCTCTCCCCTCCCTAACAGCCTTCTTCCCTGAGGATATACTTGCTCTTGCTTTGGATCCCACCCACAGGCTCATGGCAGCAGAGCCACCTGAGGAGTCTTATAAAGTGAAGATGCCCAGGCTGCACTCCAGTGGGTGAGGAGTGGAGCTTGTGCTGAGAGACAGAGAGAGAGAGAGATAGAGAGAGAGAGAGAGAGAGAGAGAGAGGAGAGAGAGGAGAGAGAGGAGAGAGAGGAGAGAGAGAAGAGAGAGGAGAGAGAGAGAAGAGAGAGGAGAGAAGAGAGAGGAGAGAAGAGAGAGAAGAGAGAAGAGAGAGGAGAAGGAGAAGAAGGAATGAAAAGGAAAAAGAAAAGAAGATTGTGTTTTGCCGCTATGAATGTATATGAATGTGTGTGCTGTTCCTATGGAGGCCAGAAGGGGGCACCAAATCCTCTGGAACTGGAACTAAAGACAGTTATGAGCCACCATTTGGATACTGGAAACTGAACTCAAGGCCTCTGCAAGATCAGCAAGGGCTCTGACTACTGAGCCATGTCTCCAACCACAGTCTGCACTCTATCCAGAGCCTCATTAACTGGAAACTGGGAGGTGTCCTGGAACAAGATCTAAAAGACTTCAGTTTTGCTTTGGCTTTTGTTGTAGTCTCAGTCTGAAGCAGGCTGCTCAGCAGTTAAAGTCACTAGAGATCCCAGTAAATTGGATATACCTAGTACCCCCCTTCTCCTCTTAAATACACACACACACACACACACACACACACACACACACACACACACACACACGAGCATGCAGAAGAGACCAACCTCTTTGAAATTGTCAAAGGCAGCCAGGATGATTTCATGACCTCCCCGCACCAAACACACAGCTGCCAGCAGCTCCAAGACCAGGGCTTTGGTCCTAAGAGATGAAGGAAGTTAACATCCAAGCCCCATCCAAGCCACCACAGTTCATTTCCTTTAGGAAGGAGATGGACCAGGAATGCCTGTTCCCTCACTAGGCTGTGAACATTAAAAGTGGAGCCTGGTCACTTCTCCAGCAGAAGAGGTCCTGGCTAAAGGACCTGCAAAGACGAATCAGGATCTTTAGATATAATGAGGGAATCAACGCACCTTGGATTCTTGTTGTTGAGGCTAAGTGCAATCTCATTGACAGCGTGGGGGTGGGACATGACCAAGTTGAAGCCATACTGCAAAGGAAAGGACAGGGAGGGCCCTTGATGGTCAGAAAGGAGACGCCAGCAGGTCTGCACTAGCAAACCTGACTTTCACAAGCTGGTGCTCTGCTGTCTTGGTTGGAGAGATGAGGCGAAAGCGGGCAGTACATCAGTGGCAAGCATCACCCCTTACCTGATAGTTCATGATGGCTCTGAGACAAAGGATGCAGACATGGACGTCATCCTTCTGGCTCACCAGGCGGGAGTTCTTCAGGGCCCTGCGGCCAGGGAGAGTACTGTACCTGGGGGATAGGGCCAAGTGATCAGGTAGGGACAAGGCTGCTGGTGAAGGTTAGACCACCAGGCTGCCCTGTAGAAACAGCAGAAATGGAGGAAAGAAGACCTTGTACCAAATGCCAAGACAGCCAGGGTGCAGAAGGCAGTGAAGCCAGCCATTCACCTCTTTGGTACATGTCTTTGTTGGCAACTGCCCAGGGCCCCAGCTCTATACTCTGTCAAAATCATGCTAACCCCAGAGACCTCTGAAATACAAAATTGTTTTGAGGAATTTGTAGTTCTTGGGGTAGGTCACAAAGATATGCTCGTTTAGTTACATCTTTGGCACATTCAGTGGGGCAGGTGAGTCTTTGTGCTCATCTCATTCTCAAGTCCCCCAAAGGCAGAGCAGAAAACACAGGCCTTATGAAGGCTCAGGCTATGCCTGGCTCTGTATCATCTCTCTACTGCCTTAATGCTTTGTGAGAGGGGGAAGCACATACAGAATCTGCTCCTGCAAGACCAGAATGATGAGCAGTGTCCATGACACAAAATCCGAGAAGAGAAGAGTCACGAGAGAGACACAGGTCAAAGGAAAGGCTACGGATCTACAAGGACAGCCTCTGAGTAACAGGGCCTCTGCAAAGTGATCCAGTCCACCACAGGACCGCTCTTGTGAAACCACAGACAAAAGAAGGCACAACTTTGGAGAGAAAAGACCTGAAGGGGAAAGGGAAGGGAAAGGAAGGAGCCAGCGCGTAGCTGGGGCTGTTCTCTACGAGCTGATGGGAAAAGAGAGAGTTAAGGGGGAAATGGGTTTGGGGGCAGGAGCTGAACTGGCCAGTAAAGCCCAAGCCCTGCCTGAGGTCAGGAAGGAATGGCTAGGAGAGAGTGAGGACGGGGAAGGGGACAGCTGGAGCATCAGGGGGGACAGAGGAGGACCATGTACTTACCCAGGACAGACCGCTGGGCAGAGTCAGGGAGAGAGAGGACAGATCAGAGACAGGCGAACAGGCAGAGGGCAAGAGAGCTGAGCCTGGAAGCAAGAGTGGAGGGGGGAGCGTAAGCACTCACCGGGTCACCAAGACCGGGGCTGGGGCTGGGGTGGGAGGCAGGGGGCAGAGTAAGCGCGCACATACCGGAGCACGGACTGACGCGCAGAGCGAGCGAGGCTGTTGGTGAAGGGGGCCGACAGGGCGTTGGGCGGTTGCAGGTCCTCGATTGACCTGCTCCAGGACCGGAGCTTGTCAAATGCACCGTCATCACCACTCTCCAGACCCTCAAAGTCAAACCTAGAGCATGAGAGGACACGCACATGCACACACGCAGGCACATATACAAGGGAAGTTCTGTGCCAAGCCCCCAGCAAGCCCATCTCCCCCTCTTCAGGCCTCTGTGGCAAACAAAAAGCAGGGGCAGCAAGAAGAGGAGACAGAGTTAGGCATGGGAGACCTGATCCTGGTTGGAGCTACCAACGTAAGGCAGGGCAGAGGAGGCCTGGACAGCTCTAGGAGAGGGGAGTCTCAAGTCTTCTCCATGGCCCAAGGGCTGTGAGGGCTGGCAGGCTTCCTGTGCTCCCAGCCTCAAATGGGACATCTTAAATCACCATGACTCTACTTAAATATCTGTACCAAAGATGCTGGAGGGAAATGAGCCAACTGCAGGTCCTACTCAGTGGCCAGTGGCAGTGACCAAGAGACTCCGAGCACCCTAAAGTAGCCCAGCTCATCAAGAGCTGGACAGGTCTGAAAAGAAAAGAATTAGGATTCTGAAAAGCCAGAGGTGGCCCTTTAAGCTCAGCCAGTACACCACTGTCTCACACTACTAACTGCCTTCTGTGGTTTGGCTTGTTTAGCTTTGTCAGTGCTGAGGAGTGAGCCAGGGGTCTCCTGCCAGGCCAGTATGCTCATAGGAGGTCTCCTAGTGAGCTACATCCCAGGCCTAGCTCTCTTAATGGTGGATGTTTTATGACTGAGGCTTCTATGTCTTTCTCCTCATCTTCAGCTTCCCTGGAACTGGGAGCTGAGAACTGTGAAGAGGGAGGTATTCTAGCCCCTGAGGAAGTGAGTGTTGTTTCTGGTTACTTCCTGCAACAGGTCTGTTACCATAAGTAGCAGTGTCCAGAGCAAAGAGGTCAGCTGACATCACACAACACTCTCTTACATCCCCAGCCCCTATCTCACTGGTCCCTCCTGCCCTGTACCCCAGCCTCTAAGAACTGGGGCATATCTCCCAAAGGCTTTCCCCCATAGGACATTTTGCCCACTGTGAACGCCCAGTGTCAAAGGCTGGGGCTTTCTGGAACAAAGGGTACCCACAGAGGAGAGGCTGCCAGGGTCAGGAGGTGTCCTGACAGGTGGCATGTAACAGGGTGACCCAGCCATGGATCACCCCTTTCCTCTCGAGCCATTCCAAAACACTGTCTCTTGCTCCCTGGACTCTACTTTCAAAGGCACTGACTGCCCTGGACACCAAAGTGTAGTCTTGGTTTGGAGCAATGGGATTGTTTGCTTTTTCAAGAAAGACAGGCATATTTGGGGAAATGATCTATATCTTTTTACTATAAAAGTTCTGAACTAAAAATTCACTTAAGCAAAACTTCCCCATTTTTTTCTATAAAAAGATTATTTAAAGGGACAGGAGAACCGTGAAGTAGGACTTCCACAGAGATGTGGATGGGAAGCAGGTTACTCTGGCTTTAAAGAGAATGACCTGCAAGTGGGATGGGAAGCTAAACCTGGGAGACATTGCTAGGTCCCCTGGAGGAAACACACTGGACCAAGAAGAGCCATAAGGGCAGGGACAGTGGACAAGCAGATGTCTAGGCAAGGTCCAAGGCTCAAGACCCGGATTTCTGCAGACTAGGGACTTTCAGTTCGGGACCCATGGGAAGCTGAGAGCAAACCTGGACTGTCCTCCTTAGGCTGACTTGTCTAACTAAAGTGTAAGCCTGCATATGCTGCTAACTTCATTTACTATCACAGTTAGCCTTCTTTCTCTATGTCCAAAGATTAGAGGCAGGCTTATCACCTGGGTGATAACTAACAGCAGAGCAGCCACCAGGGGAGGAGGCTAAGAGGGATACACACCTTCCCATCTAATTTGTTTAGTCAGGAGGACAAAGGTACCTGAGGTTCCACAGATAGTGCACAACACAACTTTGACTCCAAAAGCTCTCATTCACTGCACCTCACCATGCTTGCTCTCCTGTGCTAACCAACAGCTAACTCCCTCCATATGAAAAGGATGTCTTGAAAATGCTCCCAAATACTTATTCGATCTGTTCGGGTCGAAGGTCACCACGCTCACTGGCCTTCCTCAACAATAGGCCTATAGTCACCCTCTCACATCTCAGGGCCCAAGCTGCCTCATGAAGACTCAATGTTGTTGAAATGATGAAACCCTAAGGAGCCTGTCTCCTGAGGATCCAGGCTATTTCCTGGAGGTCCTGCAGCCTGGTACTTGGATCACTTGGCTTCTGACTCCAAGCTCCCTTGCCGGACTGTTCTCTTCATGCTCCCTAGAACATGTCTTCTACTCCAGCTAACTTTCCAGTCCTTGCTGATGCCTGCTATTCCCTTGTCTTGCCTGCTCATGTCTGCAGCAACACTTGAGCTACTTCCTCCTGCTCTGGGGATGCCCATGCCCACCTTCTCTGTTGGAATCTCACTCTTCCTTTTTCTTTCCCACCCCACATTTCCCCCATGCTGGAGCCTGACACCTCAGCCTCAGCACATGGCAGGCAATGCTCTGCTGGCTTGCATTCCCAGCCCTCATCCTTCTTCTAAATAGATGGGGACTGTCTGCTTCCCAGTGAGTCCCCAACCTTTGCCCTGTGGTACTTACATGACAGAACACTGGGCAAATGACAGGTAATCCACCAGCACGTCCAGGCCTTTGTTCTCATCATTGAGAAACTCCCTCACCCACCTGCAGATACAGCAAACACAGTGGATGTAGTGTGCAAACTGGCTTGGTTTGGTGGAGGCTCTGACCCAGCAATCTAGCCCTCAATAAATTTGCTCTCTTGCATGCTACTGGAACCTACTATCAGGCTGAGAAAATCCTGAAAACCATAACCTATGACAGGCCCCTATGTGGTCATGCTGCCAGCCTGGACTTCCCAGAGGCAGGAGAATACATCACAAATGGGCTTCAGCCAGATGAGATTCTAGCCAGTCTCTCCTCTTGGGCCAGGTTATAACCCCATTATTTCCTGTGTCCCTTTGATCTGATACAATGCTAGGCATGAAGTCCTTTTCCACCATGTGCTGGAGGAATTGGGGAGGCATCCAGAGCATTCACCACTCACAGAGCTGGGCCTGGAAAAGCCTGCAAGTCCCTAGTGCCATAAATCTCAAAGAGAGCCTTACAGGGCCAGAGGGCTCACCGCTGAGTTCAATTTTGAGAAGCAATGAGCAAAGATGGTTGTGAGAGTTCTGTGTTCGGCTGGAGTGGGTCCGGCAGAACCAAAAAAGCTTAGGGAACATACACGCTCCAGTCATGGCTCTCCCAGGAAGATGGCAATGTGGAAAGGCAGGCAGGTGAGCAGACAGGAGGACAATGACCTGGGGCATTTTTGCTTTCCCTTTGGCCTATGCTAACTCTGGAATAAAAGTGAAGAGCAAACTCCCTTAGAATTGGTGGGGGGTTGTGACAGGTCTATTTCAGTGCAGAGACATTAAACCCCTCAGGATGGAAGCCTTGTTCTCCTGAGTACTCTAGTCCTCCTGAAATGTCCATGGAACTACATAGTCCAGCTGTGTCCAAACTGCCCTGCAGGGCTGTGTCTACCCCACAGCTGGAACACCAGCTCCATCCTGGCTAGCCACACCCGCAGCTGAGAGGCTGGCGCTAGAGCACCAGGCTTGGCTGATTTGCCAGCAAAGCTCCAGCTGAAGCTGACACTGGAGCTGCCTCAAGTTAGCTTCCTCTCTGGGGGCCGACAGGCCTCCCATTTCCTGTCTGTCTGCTCTCCAGCTCCCCACCCCCTTCTCATTTCCTGTCTGAGTCTACACTGCTATTTTAGGGATCCTGACACTTTGAGGGGAGGTTAAAGGGCACTTTGACAAGGCAGAAAACCAATACAAACCACAAGAGCTAGAGGGCCCTGGAATCCTACTCAGGCAGCCTCAGCCCAGAGCAAGAGACCCCATACACCGCGGGCCTCACTCCTGCAGGACCCCGTCCATCTGGCTGTAAGCAAAGCAGGATCCCCTTCTCACTTGGTCCTGGCCTCCTTCCACCCCTGACTAGCCTGACAAGCTTCCTGAAGAGAAGGATCCTGTCTCCTCATAGAACTACCCAGAGAAGCCTCAGATTAGATGGCACGGGCTTAACTCTTCCCTGGGAACCAAGGGCTGGGTCTAGACCTCAAACTTGTGAGCCAATGCTAAGAAGCCCTGGGGCCTGGAACTGTGCTAACCACAGGGGACTGTTTCTTTGTGCTCCTCTGCCAAGGAGAGCAGACCCCCCATCCTCCCACCAGTTACAGCAGGACTTAGAGAAGACGGCAAGGCCTGAGAGAGGCCCGGGGTGCTCAGGACTGCCACAGTGTCACTCTCAACCACACACAAAGCCTAAGTGATGCACTCTCCTAGTTTTCCTTCTGTGAGATTCTTAAGGGTGGGAGTGGGGACAGCAGGGTTTGGCCACACCTTTCTTGGTGGCTTTCCATGTCTGGGTCACAGATGACTGTAGTGTGGAAGCCATGCTTTGGCTACCACAGCGCAGCTCCCAACACCAGGAAGGGTCCCTTTCCTGTCCTCTCCTGTGCTGCTTCCCTTCTGAGTGCTGTTGCAGCTGGCTACATACAGATGTCCTCTCCCTCTAAAGGGGTCCAGGCACATCAGGCCTGGGGCAGACACGTAGGCTGCGCTTGACAAAAGAGGAAAAGCTGGTGATGTCAGTGGCTCTTTCCACCTTACTCTCAGAAAGCTCAGGGACGCAGGCTGGCATCTACCCAGAAACCCACTTCACCCTTCACTGCTCTCACTGAGGCACCCCTACCTGAAGTGCTGCGGTCTTAGTTCACTGTCCCTTCTGTGTGGCCACTCTTTCCAGTTGTTTCTTACTCTTGCTGGAACAGCTTCATGGGACAGAGGCGCTGTACTCTCCCTGAGCCTCAGCATCAGCCCTTAGCTTCCTCAGCAACCCCTGGTTCCCTGATCAGGCTGAAAGTCTTGCACAGACCCTGGGGCCCACTCAGCGCACTGGCAGCAATAGGATCTGTGAGCACGGGAGACAGCCAACGCCTGATCCTGTCTTACACCTCCAGTGCTTTAGGAAGCCTCTTCTGCTCATGTACAAAGATTATTTTCTTTCAAACAAATAAGTAATCTCTATACCAAAAAATCTAACTAGTCACCAATTAGTAACTAATTTCATTGTTCAATATAATACATCTCACGTCCCAACCTTTGCCAGGCCTTTCTTGGCCCAGTACCAGACCACAGGCAGACTCTGGTCTCAGCTGCTATGGGAATGTCTTCCAGTCAAAGCCACAGGACCCCAAGAGAGGCCCCAAGCTTGCCAGAAGTAACCGGTCAGCAGCTGGCAGTACAGAAGGGCAGAAAAGCCAGAAATGGCACGTCTAAAGCTCTGTGGAGCCAGATGCTATTCATGGCCGGAAGGATAAACCAAAAAAGGGGACCCAAACCTGTGTGGGAGGCAGTGTCTGGTGTCAGGGAGAGCAGATGACAAACCTGACTTACCCAATGTGATTGGTGCGAAGTGAGATCTCCAGCTCCCGTAGGACTTTAGTGGACTCCTGCACTCTCCTCCGGAACTTCTGTAAACAGGGAGCCTCTGTCACTTGATGGGCATTCCCTGCCAACCATCTTTCTTTTCCTTTTTTTTCTTTTTTTCTAAGGCAGGGTTTCTCTGTGTAGCCTTGGCTGTCCTGGAACTCACTGTGTAGATCAGGTTGGCCTCACACTCAGAGAGCTCCCTGCCTCTGCCTCCTGAGTGCTTCGATGAAAGTCATGCACCACCACGCCTGCCCCCTCTCGATTTTATTTATTTATATTTTTGTGTATGAGTGCTTTGCCTGCCTGCATGTCTATGGACCGTGTGCATGCACTGCCTAAAGGGGCCAGAAGACAACACTGGAGTTCTGGGAACTGCAGTTACAAGAGTTGTAAGACGCTGTGGATGTTAGGAACTGAGGCTGGCTCCTCTGGGAAAACAGCATGGTCTTTTAACTGCTGAGTCATCTCTCTAACCTCTTTCTCAACCCTGTCTATGTTTGAGGAGGATGTATGCAGCATCTTGCGATGTAGCTCAGGTTAGTCTGGAACCCACAATCCTCTTGCCTCAGTCTTCTAAGTGTATCACAGCCATACACTACCATACCCAGCTATCCAATTTTATACTATAAATAAAGGAGGCAGAGAAGAAAACACAGGGAGTGCAATTACAGGCTTCCCTCTAGCTCTGGACAGTCACTTTAGACCTCAAAGCCCGGATATTCAACTCCCATTAATCAAGAATCAATGTCAAGGCAAAAGGTCTGTGCCTAAACAGGGACTTTCTGTCTTGTACTTTACCTTCCGTGTTACATTGGGGTCCAAGAAGCTCTGGAGTTTCTGGATATAGGTGTGGGGAGGATTCTTTACTTGAAATCTTTCCTGAAAGGAAAACGCACATGTATGCACACAGAAACACAATGTTCATGGAGGGTGCTAAGGAAGGAGGATGCCTACACTGCTCAATTTGAGGGAACTCAGCCTCTAGTTGTCCCTTGGCACCATCCAAACCCTAAGTTCCCTTCCTTGACGATCCTTACGCATGTCCTAACTGCGGCTGTAGTCTCCTCTTCCGCTCAGTGCTCTCTAACACCTAAAGTGCTTTATGTCAGAAGCTATTTTAAGAGTCTACCACTTGCTAAGATGCAGGACTACAGAGCTGTGATTAGTACCTAAAGCAAATACGTGATTGGCTAACTGACAGGAAAGCCACAGGGAGGGAGCTTTGCCTCAAAGAATCTAGTTTTTGTGGCTCTAAACTCTGTAGCTGCGGCTCAACTAGTTTTGCTGTGTTGCTGACGCTCAGAGCAAGTACACCCTATCTGCTCTTTGCCCAGGAAATGGAGCCCAGCAACCAAATGAAGTTCTCAGCAGGGTGACCTCTCAACACCTTTCCACAGAGAGCACTACTCAGGTCTACCCACGAGGAAACTCAGCAAACCCCTTGGCATTCTGGTCCTCCAAAGGCCTCCACAAAGAAGCGCTCTGAAGAGCTCAGGGGAAGAAACGCATAAAGGGGTCTAGGAGTATGCTAGGAAACAGGACCTAAAAACAAATGAAGGACCCCGAGAAAAACTGAAATGATGTCACCTAGAAAGGACAGAACTTATCTAGTAGAGCACTTGAGCACCAAACGGCTGCTGTTCTCCAAGTTCAATGCTGAGTGCAGAGCCTAAGGAACAGGCCTTTTCTGGTGAGAACCTGGACCTCAGGACCTTGCTGCCAGCTCGGGGAAAGCCTAAGTCATGGTAGAAGAAAACAGCTAATAAAGACCGGCACCTGTTGGTCTTGCCCAATCTGGCTGTGGGTTCTCTGAATGAAATCACCTTACACCTTACTCAGGGTTTTGTGAGATTGAGATATTTCAGCATGTGTGGGGCTCCTAATAGGTAATCAGCCCCCCAACATTAGCTATTATGTTTTTGCTCAGAGCCTGAAAAAAAAAGCTTGTTCATGACAACACTAAGCAATTGAGTGCTTGATAAACACAATGCCCATACCCTGTGCCAGGTCCTTCCAGACCTACCAAAACATACCGAGCTCTGCAGTCAAAGCCTCGTGACCTGTGACCTTCAAACATGTGCAGACCCAGGCACTGAGTGTTATAGTATCTTGTGTCTCAGCAAAGTAATACTTTCTCTTCTTGCTCAGTCCTAAACACTATCCATACAAGATAGCTGCAGTCCTTGGTTACAGTGATATTTCAGAACCCAGACAAGGGGACAAGGGAACCTCCTCCTAAAAGTCTGTGGCAGCAGTACAACGGCCCCCCCCAAGCCAACCCCTCACTGTTTGTCATGTCTGGGCCAGAATAAGAGGGTCCTTCAGCATAGCCTATAGGCCCAGGCACAATCCTGAGTCTGACAAACTTTTGTGAGAAAACTAACTGCTCACCTAGCCCACAGCTGATCCTGCACAAACCACCATGACATCACTGTTCACTGGGCAGCCTCTCATGGGCATACAGGCTACCAGCTATCTCAGCCAGGCAGCCCCTAGAAACCAAGGCAGCCTACACTGTGCCAAATCGGCTGGTTCCTGTCAGCACAGCAGTCAACCCTTTGGCCTTACTGTCTTGTCCAGGCAGACACAGACTGCACCTCCTGATCTTGCCAAGCTCATACCAAGCTCATGCCAAGCTCATACCAAGCTCATACCAAGCTCATACCTGGTCATGCCAAGCTCATACCAAGCTTATACCAAGCTTATACCTGGTCATACCAAGCTCATGCCAAGCTCATACCTGGTCACAGATCAGATCCCACTTCTTCTCGTTGTCATACTGTCGCAGCAGCCGGGCCTTGTCAGGAGGCAGGTTCATAGAGCTCTGAGGAGAGAATCTGAGTTAACAAACTGAGTGCTCCCACATACCTGCACCTGGAGGGCAGGGCAGGTGTGAGCTCCCCTCCTCCCCTTTACAGCTGCCTGCAGCAAAGGCATCATGGAGGGGGGCACTTTTCCTGCCTCCCCACTGTCAAGCTTGGTTGAACAATATTTTTCAAACTAAAGGACATGGAATCAATCTAGTGAGTCAAAATTAACCTTATTTGAACTGTGAATTAATAACCAGTGAGGTGGCTCATGAGTGAAGGTGCCCACTGCCCGCTACCAAGTCTGTCCTGGGTTTACGCCCCAGAGCAGAGAAGAACCAAGTCCTGCAAGCTGTCTCCTGACCTCTGAGGACATCACAGCAAAGGCGCCCCACATACCCACACAAAATACTTACAAATACAAGCAAGATTCACTACGAGTAGGAAGCACAAAGGTGTTACAAAGCCTTCGTTAACATTCCACATGTCCGTCATATACACATAGGTCATGCGGTACAAGGTACTACACGTGCCAATCAGTAGTCGCGCACACCTTTAATCCCAGCACTCAAGAGGCAGAGGCAGGCAGATCTCTGAGTTTGAGGCCAGCCTGGACTACAGAGCTACTTCCAGTACAGCCTGGGCTACACAGAGAAACCCTGTCTTGAAAAACAAAACAAACAAAAAGATTCTATATGTAATCTAAGACAAGTCAAACTGACAAAAGTCACACTATAAAAGATACTTTTTTTAAAAAGTTTTTTTTTAAAACTATTTTAAAGTGTGTGTGTGTGCGTGCGCGCGTGAGCACGCATGCTGGGAGCTTCACTTCAGAGTCCTGAAAAGGGCATCAGGTCCTCTGGAGCTGCAGCTGTAGGCAGCGATTCTGAGCTGCCTGAGGGAGGTGCTTGGGTTGTCTGCAAGAGCAGCACCCACTCCATCTCTCCAGCACCAAAAGGTGCTTCTTAGCAGAAGACAGATCAGAACTTGGAGAGCCACTTTCAGTCTGCTTTTCTGCCATAGCCTGTGAAGCAGGAATCTTGAACAAATGCAAGTGAATAAAGTTACTCTTGCAAACAGAACCACTCACATACTTTTAAAAAAAAATCTACGAAACTTTAGAACTTTAAAAAGCAGTACCAACTTACTTGCTACTAATTACAAATTATTGCCCTTCTATGTAACTATTACACGGCACTATCCAGACCCCTTGGGGCACCTAGCATACAATGCTGAAGGCTAGGCCCTGAATCACTTTATTTTGCTCATTACTATGTACTGAATGAATATGCAGCACAGTGCAAGGAAGGTCTACAGTCTGCCTGGACAAGGTATAAACCTCCCCTCCTGTGTCCCCTGCAGCTGTGCCCACCCCCTTCTCTCTCCAGTCAGATGTGCAATGCAGTCATGGCTGCCTTTGTTCTAGGTCATAACTTTGCTTCTGATAGAGTCTGACACTTCAATCAGATCACAGCACCTGCACACCCTACTTTAAACGGGATGTCCCATCTGAGGCGCCTCTGGAATGCCTTTTTCTCACCTCTACCTGCTACTCAGAGAACCTAGCTTTCATTCCCTGGTAACCCAAACCTAACTGCTGGCTTCACCCCTGTCCAGCCCATGGATCCTCATCCTTACAGAAATGCTGTATTCAGGATCTCTGAGGTCGAAACAGTCCTGGAGACAGGGGTTCTACTTAAGGGGCCAACAGTAAAATCCTTAAGTATTATCTACTTCTGTCACAATCTATTCATCATGCACTGATGGCACACACGCCATTACGCCATCTGTACACTCATCTTACCCCGAGGACTCAGTCTATGTTGAGTCTCCTCCTCTCAACACATTTATAGACAGAAGTTGATGCTGAGCTGATGGTTATCAGGCCCTGGGAGCAGAGGGCTCATGTCCTGGCTGAAAACAGTCCTTAAGGGTCAATCACAGGAAGCAGGTTGAAGACTCCAGGTAGCATGTACAAAGAAAGAACTTAGGATGAGAGAGACAAGAACGGCCAGAGGAGAGAAGGACAGATAACCTCATCCCAACAGTGATAAACTTTCCCAGGTTTCTGTCTGCTGCTGAGGAGTCGGGCTGCAGCTTCCCCACAGCTGGGCAAACACCCCCGTCCCTCTGGAGCGGTTGCTTTGCTGGTGGCCTATGTGTCTGTGTGGATTATAGAACAAACAGACACACAAAGGTCAAAGGCAGATCCAGAACTGCCTCTGCCTACCCAGCTGGGGGACAGGCTGCTACCAGCTGAACCTAAAACTCAGCAGAGTCTCTAGGGGCAGCCCTGGCTCTACTCATCCTGAGCATAGCACTGTCATCTAACGACACTGCTTCCGAGCCTCAGCCAGGAAAAGAATTTCCTATTTTTTCCTGTGGAAGAAAAATGCTAGTTGTGCTGGCTTTTTGGGGGTGGGGGTGGGGTGGGGAGTAGGGGTTCAAAACAGGGTGTTTTTGTGTAGTCCTCACTGCCCTGGAACTCACTCTGTAGACCAGAATAGCCTTGAACTTAGAGATCTGCCTGCCTTTGCCTTCTGAGTGCTGAGATTGAAGGTGTGCACTGCTGCCTGCCTTTTTTTTTTTTTAAACACAAGCTAGAGTCATTTGAGAAGAGAACCCACCTCTCTCATTTGAGGAAATGCCCCCACTCAGACTGCCCTGTGAGCAAACCTGTGGAGCATTTTTCTTAATGATTGACACAGGTGGGTCTCTCCCCTGATGGCCACCCATGGACAGATGGTCCTGGATATCACAATAAAGCAGGCTGAGCAAGGTACAAGGAGCAAGTCAAAAGGCAGCATTTCTCCATGACCTCTGTAGCAGTTCCTGTAAAAGTATTTTTAATTCTCTTGACAGAACTGTTGTTTCTGAAGCTTACGGCCTCTGTCTGCTAACCTAGTCCTGGAAGCTTCTAACCTCCATACAATTGAATCTAGGCCTAGAATATTTTTCAGCCTCTGAGACTTACCACTGAATTAGCTCACCCTTTCTTGTTCTTTCTAAACTCTGGCTGGCTGGTTCAACTCAGCTGTTCTGGGTCAAACTCCTCTCCAGGCTGACTGACTCAATCTGGCTTCTGTCAGTTTCTCCTAAATTGCTCTGCTTGGCTTCCAACTAACTCTAGCAATCTGTTCTGATCTTCTGCCTCCTCCTGTCTTCATCGGTGTCTAGCTTGTTCTCTCTGTGTAACCTGTCTCTGCACAGCATTCCCAGGTGACTACCTCTCTCTCTCTCCCTCTCTCTCTCCCTCTCTCTCTCTCTCTCTCCACAGCCCCTCAAATAGCTTCCCTTTCCTCTCTCTTGAGAGTTGGGCAGATCCTGTATTGTGATTTGTCACTTTGTCTGCCACTAGATTAGACATCACTTTCAAACACGGGTGTTTCCTTCTATAGACTAACTCTACCTTCACTGTTTGGGAGTAGGGTGTGTGCTACAGTCATGTCTGTATTCCAGACAGAGGGATCCTGCCCTGGCCCCCTGTGATGACGTACTGTGAAGTGGAAGTGAAATGTTTGGTCAAGGTGTTTCGTCACAGCAATGGAAACCTCAGACCTTGCCACAGAGCAGGATAGGCTGCTGCTGCTCTAACAGACATCACATCCTATCTACACTGACTTCCTCTTCTGGCCAACCACTGTGGGCTGCAGCGGCTTCACATCTCCCTGTAGGTGTGCTGGTGAGAAAATGCTTGGGTCTCTCTAGGCTTCAAGGTTGAGCAGTCACCACCACCCCCTCCCTCTGGGACTCCTATCTTAAAAACACAGATGATACATCAAGGATCCTCAGAGAAGATAGGCCCCTGCCCCATGGAGATAGGTGGCAAAGCATGAAGCAGCCCTAGCCAGAGGCCCATGTCCTGTCTGGAGCTTCTGCGGCTTTTCTGGACAATGGCCCCAGCTTTGTCCGGGCTGAAAAGTGTAATGGGAAGAAGATGGATAAAGGAAAACCTGCAACCTCCAGCATTCTCACAGAGCAAAGTACTAACTGGCAGGCGGGAGGCACTAAGGCAGAGGACCAGGTGGTTCTCTTCCTGCCAGACAAGAGCACTGAGACCCATGTCTCCACATGGTAATGTGTATAAATCTGCCCAATGTCCAGAGGAAACCAACTTCCTGGCTCCCAGAGACATCCAGGGGTTAACCTGGGCAGGGCTCTAGACTCAGTCAGAAGCTTGATCACCAGCATTTTCTTTCAGTAGTTCCTTGGAGACTGGGCTCTCAGAGGCAAGAGCTAAGGTCTTGCTAAGTCCCTGATTCAGGTGTTGCTGAATAGAAAGGCAGCAGAGGGCACCAGCTGTGGGGCCAGGGTGCCTGAGATCCACTTGGGCATGTCAAAGCTATCAAACCCCACTGAACTCACTCATCAAGCTGATCCTATCATCTCACAGGGCTTTTTGAGCATCAGATGATGGGCGTAATTTACACCTTCACACATCTGGAATATGATGAGCATTGGCAAAGTCCACTCTCCTAGAAAGCCTGTGTGGTATTCAGCATCCACAGGCCTGCCCACTTGCTTCTGGGTTGTTCCTATTTGTCCTTCAGCAACTGCTTTTCAGCACTGAACTACAGCATAATCCTTTGAACCCCCTTTTTAATCTTTCCCTGATTTCCTCTAAGACTAGGAACAATTTAAACAACGCCACCTTTGTGGGAGGGGATGGAGGGAGGTAAATCACAGCCAAGACGGTCACAATAGGAGATAAGAGAAGGGGAAGCTGAAACCAAACTGAAAGCAGCTCTGGATACTAATCTGGAAGTCAGAGTAACCAGCAAGATGCTGCATATCAAAGGGTGACAATGGTGGAAGAAGCTGAGAGGCGAGGCTCTGATGCTTCTCCAGCAAAGCTGCTTGCTCTCCTCACGTGGGGGCCTATGTAAATAAGTGGTCCTAGTCCTCCACAAGGTCTCCTTACTGCCCCCGACCCCATCCCTGTCCACCTCAGAGAAGCTGGGAAGGAGGAGGGGTTCTGCTGAGGTTCCCTTCCCCTGTCTGCCTTACACCCCCAAGTCCATTTAGCCCTCCCTTGTTTCTCTCCCACTACAAGAAAAGGGAAATGCCATGTGCCTGACGTTTCCTAAAAGCTGTGTGCCCACTCTGGACTCACCACTACTCTGCCGGTCTTTGTAAGCCAAGCCTGGGGGAAACCCAACATACAGAAAATAGGAAGCACCCATAATTCTCTGCTTCATTGCTTCTCCTGGTCCTAGCAGATCGTGACAGATCTAGCAACGGACACAAAATGGTGTAGTTCCTAGAGAGACACTGGAAGCATCAGAGACCTCACTTGGAAAAGAGCATTGGGGACAGCTACAAATGGTATCTACTCTTAGCAAGAACAGAGTCAGTGATCTTAACGTCTTCTCTTGCAGAGCCACATAGTTTTCTAAGCTGGACACTCCAGGCCCTATGCTTGGCTATGGGGTGGAGATTCCTGGATAGCTGAGTCTGGAGCTTCCGTGTAGGTACCCCAAGTGCTTTCCTGGGTACCATGTGCTACTCAACATGCTGCTGTGCCCCTAGATGCAGGAGCCACCAAGGCCTCCCTGGCATCTGTCCAAGAACACGTGGACAGATGAGCAGAGGTGGGACATGGTGAAGCAGCAGAAGCTTGGAAGCTGAGGAGTTTGCTGCAGGAGGACCTGACAATGCTCCCAGCCTATATGCCTAATGGGATCCCCATCTCACCAACTAAGTCGTCCCCAATGCCAGTGACAAAGCTGGCAAGGCAAGGCATGAAGGCCCATGACCAGGCATCAATAGGGCAGTGTTTGGAACAGCCCAGCCAGCCTTCATCGTGGCCCCATTGGTAGGCAATGGGCACAGCTGTGGTGGGCTGGGCACTGCTACCAAAGGATGAAAGCTCAAAAGGTAGGAGGCATCAGCCCCTTGGCAGCCACAGCCAGCCCTGCTGCAGTAGCAGCTCCCAGACAATGAGAGCTATTTTCAGCCAGTCCTTTAACACAAGCCAGCTGGCCAGTGTGCTGGGCAGGAGTCCTCCTCCACCCAGCCTGCCCAGACAGCGGCTGCCTGGTCAGCCCCACCCGACCCATGCTGCTGCCACCTCTGCATTACTGTTTATCTCACTGTTTCAGCACAGCCCCTCCCAACACCCCCAAAACTGCAATCCCATCAAAAGGAAACAAATCAGAGCTCCATCAAAGGTCCAGGAGCTAAGAGTAGAAAATCCAGACATAGGAAACACAGCAGCCCCTTCAAACACCCACACTTTTCCCCAAGCCCATGACTGGCTGGGGCAGTGCAGGGGTGGAGATGAAACCCATGGATAGGCAGACTCACTGTGGCTCTCACTGACCCAGAATCCAGTCTTCTCTGCCAAGCCTGGGAAACGGAGCTCAGTTTTGCTCCTCGTACCCACTTCCTCTCCCCTTCCAGCAGGGGCTCAGAGATTGAGCTGGAGTCAGGGACAAGAGATTCTGGACAAGAGCTGCACTACTCCAGCAAGAGAATCATAGGAGGGGCCAAGGGCAGGCACTCAAAGCACAGAGAGCTACCTAGCTCCCTGACGAGTGTGATGGAGTGGGGTAAACATCCAGCCAGCCCCCATGCCCCGGCCAGCAGTATTCTAAAGCAGGAGGCAAGGAGGGCAACAGCCACCTCCCTGGACCCTGAGACTCCAGCCCTTTTCTGCCAAATTTCATAAGCTCACAGTACCCAACCCCCATTCCATTTCTTCACTCCCTTGAAGAGGGACCTACGCACTGGGGTACATGCAGAGCGCACAGCTCTCTGACTCAGTCTTCTCGAGGCCTGAGCTACTATTAGATGTAAAGGGAGGTTGCTGGGGCTCCTAATGGCATCAGAAAAGTGGGTGTGCTTTTCTGTGACTTAAGCATCTGCAGTGACTTAAGTCTGCCTTTCTGGATTTGTTTTAATTGAAGCCATCATCTTGGGGACAGGCTGCCAGCACAGAGCTATGTCTGGAGAACGTGCTCCTGTGGTCACTGATGACTCTATAACCAGAAGTGACTTGCCGAGTAGTTATGGGCCAAGTCCCTAAGCAGCCTGGAGGAAAAAGAAATGGATTCGCCAGATGTCTCCAGCTGAGCTCTGCAATTCACACCAGGCAAATCAGACAGAGAAAGGTCCTAGAAGGCCAGTGTCACCCAAACAAAGAGATGACTTTTTCCAACAATTCTATCACCCCCAGGCCTCTTTGTCACCTTGGAGGATTCCCTTATTGGATGCTCAGAGGGCAAAGGAAAGTGACCAGTCCCCAGTACCAAGAAACACCCAGGCTCTACTACCCTCTGCCTACTACTGCTCTACACCTACCTCAGGTAACTTCTACAGCTAGCCTGTAGCCCACAGTTGAGGACGCCCTTCTGCCCAGCAGTTGAGGAATACCCAACTTCAGACAAAACTGCTGATGTCATTTTCCAACTGAGCCATTGGCCCTAGCTAAGAAACCACCACCACAGCAACCTGATCCACCCATTGGCTCCTCAGCCCCTCCTCGTGGTTAGCCAGACCCACACACTCCCCAGTTACGGAGAATGGAAACTATTCCGATGGGGGTGACAGGTTTTCCAAGGCTAAGGAGTCTTGGGCACAGCTCACCACTCTGTTAGCTCACCAGGGTCCTCTCTCTTTCCCTGGGACTCCCTGCAGCCCAAAGAGGCAAGCACAACCCTCAGGCCCTCATCATTTCTAGGGTCACATCCCTCTCCCCCCCACACCACAGCCGCTCTCACTGAGCTGCGGTGACACCACAGCCGCTCTCACTGAGCTGCGGTGAGTCTTCTTTACAAGGTCGTCCGTTCACCTCCAGCTTCCCTCCCTGTCCTCACTCCACAGATTGCTTTCCTACTCACCTCAGCCCTCAGGTGGCACCGCTGCTTCTAACACTTCCTTTCCTCTTCCCAGAGACAGGCATGAAACATTCAAATACCTGACACACAAGATAAATCCTGATTTTTCTTGAGTCAGAAATACTCTGGCTCCTTATCATTTACAAAATACAAGTCCTTGGCCAGTTGCTCCTCAAATCTTACCTGAGAAGATCTCAAGAGCTAAGCTTCTCCCAGCATCTAAGAACAGCTATTCCTTTTGGCTTTCAAGGAACAAGCTATTTCTCTTGCTATTTCTCGGCTCCAGGATTTGCCTGTGACCAACTTCTTTGGTCTTCTAAATCCCTCCTACCCATTATTACCTGTTTCAAAATTCAAAGTGGTCACAAATCACACTCCCAAATAATTACATGTAAAAATGCCCCAGTAAAGGCCTCATTGCTATCCCCCAACTTCTCATCCTCCTCAGCAATGTTATCTTCCCATGTGATTAGCTTTTTCTCTGTCACTTAGGTATGGCTACATGACCATATGGAATGTAAACAGTTGTGTACAAAGTCCCTGAGAAGAAGCATTGAAGAGATGAAGCAGATACTCTTTTCTCTGTCCTGTTAAACACACAGACAATGGCTGAACTTGGGCAGTGATTTTGAACCAAGAGATGACTTTCAGATTGAAGTCTATACAGTAAAACAAGAGAAAACCCGCTGGGACTAGGGATGCGCTACTGTGGTAGGGAGCTTGCCCAGCAGGCGTGAGGCTCTAGATACAAACCCTACGACTGAACAAAGAAAAACTAAGAAGTAGCAACTGCTGTTGTCACTGCCATCAGGCCATGGTGCACACACTTGTAATCCCAGCGACTTGGGACAATGAGGCAGGTGGTTTGTGAATCGAAGGCCAGTCAGGGCAGTTCAGCAAGATGAAGGAAGATGAGATGGATGGGCTGGGATCAAGGATAGGAAGGATTGTTATTAATGCCATGGGCTGTTAGTGCGATCTGAACGGATCCCGTATATTCCTACTTTCTTGTTCGCTTCCTCGGTTTATCTAGTTACAACTAGAACAGGAATCCTTAGAAGAAAGCATCTGCCTCTACTCTGAGCCATGCTGGTGCTGAGTGATGCCTAGCCCTCCACCACGTCCTTGGCGGTTTCTTGTTCTGGTCCTGTCCCATTCCCCTGCTTATTCAAGGACAGGAAACATCTGTTAACATCTCACCACTGTCCTTGGGGCTCCTGGGCACTCACCTACACTCTGCCTTGTTGCTATTGCTGTTACAACTCAACTAACTTTGAGCTAACTAACTGTTTAGGCTATTTTCCCTCAGTAAGCTCTTGGGTCTCATTCAGGGTCTCATTTCAAGTCCTATGCCTAGTCCCACCCCTTTCCTTCTCTTTAACCAGAGTCACCACTTTTATAGCCTGCTGGAGCACAGGAGTCACCACCAACTCAATGAAGATTGAGCAAATTGCAGTTCTCCAAGGATCTACTCCTCTTCCTCTGGCCACTATGTGTCCTCCTCCCGGACACCGTGGCCTCGCCCCTCCTCCACCTCACAGCAGGCCAGATCCTGCCTCTTCTAGCAAATCTTCCCTGTTGAGAGGTTCCCCAACAGTCTCCACACATTTATTCTTTTTAAGTGTGGTCACAGAGTTGTGACTTATGAAGAATATTCCTTCACCCTTTCTTAGACGCGCAATAAACATCCTTAGGATGAATCTCCCTGACCCTCCTAGAAACACAGTGCTCCACCACTTAGGGCTGTGTATCCCTGGGAAAAGAATTTCATGTCTGTGAGACCCAATCTCTTCATGTGTAAAGAGGAGATAGGAATAGCAACTACCTTGAAGAGTTGCTATGGGGAATGGGGAAGTTAAGGTAGCATATTTAAGCATCTACACGAGAACCCACATAGAAAATGTTACACATAATTCGGACTTTGTTCAGGATTTTAATTCTAACATCTACCCATGAAACTACACACCCAAGCACTACACTAGAATCTGGGAATAGTAGAATAAACAAGGAGTGATTACTATCTAGGACAAGCGTATATCCTGAGGCAAGGTCGACTAGAAAACTAGGATGAGCTGTGGTTGGCTCTGCTGAGGAAGAGGCAGATCTTGCCCAAGGAATCCCTGAGGGATAACATCTAAGGAGATAAGGAAGCAAGCAGGGGTTACTGGAAGAAAAGTTTCAGGATTCTGTACTAAACATCAAGCAGGAGAGGGTCAAGCAAAGTATTAGAGAAAATGGCCACGCCCTGTATCGGCAGATGTGTGGAAGGACAACACACTGTAACAAGGCCACAAGTCTACAAGTGGACCTGCAGTTAACTGTGCACTAGGAAACCACTGTGGGCAGAAAACAGTCTAGCAAAGGCGCCTAGGAGCTACTGTCATAGGGAAGCAAGGAGGATACTACTGCTATTTAAATTAAATAGTAACAATGACCAAAGCTAACATTCAGGGGGGGACTTGTCATGAGTGCTGTGTGGATTACTTCACCTGACTCTCATGGTACCCCTAAAATAGGGATTGCTTTCTTTGTTTTACAGGTAAAGCTAAAAAGGGCTGTGGAACTTGCCTGGAGTCACAAAGCAAATACTGAAAGGGCTGGAACTGCAGTCTCGATCTGACCCCAAACCCTGAACTTTATCCCACGTACTCCTCCTCTGAGACAAGGAAGTACCTTAGCCCTCTCGGTCACCTTCCTAAACTGTGTGCCCTTCGGGGCTGACCTGGGGAATTATAATTTTCCTTATGAACTCTCCATGAACAACCCAGACCTTTGTATACTATTTCTCGGAGCATCTGCAGGGTTTATTACCTGTTAGCAGTTATGTTCAAACATTTTCTTAGTTTTCATTCATAATCATGAATTTTACTATCCATCTGCTTAGAGGGTACTAAGGAAAACCTGGAGCCTCAAGAACTGCACTGAGAAGCTGGGGCATGGGTGCAAGTCTTTGCAACAGCACTTGAGAGGCATACAGATCTCTGTGAGTGCAAGGCAGCCTGATTCACATAGCAAGTTCCCAGACAGCCAGGGCTACAAAATATAGGCCATCTCAAAAAACAAGCAAACAAACAAAGCAAGCAAAAACACAAATATAAAACAATACAAAACATCAAGATGTCTCAAGTAGGTGGGGTGAAGGGTTTCCCTCCAGAGCTATGGAAAGAAATGACTTGTCAGACACATGTCAAATGTGTCAAGGAATCTACTAAGTCGAAATCATTACTTTTAGTTAAACTAATTACCAACTGTTCTAGTAGTTGACATACCAAATGCGTCAGACAGAGCTGTCCAAAGTCAGCAATTGTTGTCTTCTTGTACCTGGATCCAAAGCACTACATGGCCTCCTTGAGCATCATGGCTTCCTTTCCCCTCCCAGAGACCACAGGCTTTGCCATTCAAACACTCAGTCTGTCTTCCTTCCTTCCTTTCCTTTCCTTCCTTCCTTCCTTCCTTCCTTCCTTCCTTCCTTCCTTCCTTCCTTCCTTTCTTGTATATGAGTACACTGTAGCTGTCTTCAGACACACCAGAAGAGGGCACTGGATCCCATTACAGATGGTTGTGAGCCACCATGTGGCTGCTGGGACTTGAACTCAGGACCCTGGCAGAGCAGTCGGTGCTCTTACCCTCTGAGCCATCTCTCCAGCCCACGCATTCTGTCTTAGCAGGGGAGACTAACAACTATTAGCGCTGGTTCAGCACTTTCCATGAGCAAGATGCCAGAGCCTGCATGCTTCAGAATGACGTTTTCAACCTCAATTTCTTCCCGGAGACAGATTTGCAGCCAGTGCCACTAGAGTGTGAGGTCACCACCCAGGCACATGAACCTGGGATCATCCTGTAAAACGAGAGACCCTTGTAATCAAGTCCTCCTGTATTCAGTGCTCAGGACATAAAAGTTTTCTTGTCTTTGGAACTTTGGCTACAAACAGTTCAAAGGAGACAATGCCCAAGGACTTGTCATCTACGGTGATGCCAAAGAATAGCATGGAGCTGAACACAGATGGCAGCAAGAGGCTACAGGTGACATCTCCTGTGGACTCTCAATCTTCCTTTTAACAGCCTAAGTGCCTTATACACCACATGTAGTTACATCTGTATTGTGCTCGAGTGTGCATGTGCGCATGTGTGTAAATCAGAGGGACGGCTTTCTGGAGTCTGTTCTCTCCCTCTACCATGTGTGTTCCAGGGATCAAATACAGGTCATCTGCCCACAGAGCCATCTCACCAGCCCAGAAAATCTGTTTGCCTTGCAGAAACTCTTGTATATTTACAAAGAGAGGGGAAGCTGCAGTTTATAAACATCTGCTCTAGGCCAGGCACCAGGCACTTTGCTAATCCCTTTATAATTATAAGATTTCATAGAGAAAAAAATTGTTTTCCTCAGTTATTCACTGCTCACCTTTTGCATGACTTCATCACACAGAGCGCACACTCCATGAGGGTGTACACTTAGCACAGAAGCACACTGTGTGGCAAACGCAGAAGAAAGCTTAGTAGAGTCCGTGGGCGGCCCGAGAAGGCAGGAGAGGCTGACAGGAGGCAGCTCTCCAGCATCCAGTGCACCTGCCTTGGCCCAGCTCTGACTTTCCAGGAGTCTCATAATAAATCCAGGAGCTTATTATCCAACCATAAAACTTAATGAATCCCTTCCTACTTCTAAACACACGTGGGAGGGCATGACTCCTGCTTTACAGAAGGGTAAAGTGAGGCCCAGCCCAGGCACATGTCTGTCACATGTCACAGGAGCTGGGAAGAGGCACTCCGAGTCCTCTGCCTCTCCTTGCATTTTGAATGGCTCTTAAGTGAGGCATGTCCACAGTGGATCCGGCTTCTACTCTCTTTGGGAGGAACTATAATGAACTCAGTCTACTCTTAACCTCTGAGCAGTCTTCCAATGCTGTCACCCCTCGTGCCTTCAAGGCCACAGCTTAACAGAGGTCACAGCCACCCACATCTCACCTTATGTCAATTGTTCCAGTGTTTTTGAATTTCACTGGACTATCCAACTAGAAAAGAATACCTCCCTGTATTTGGCCTAATAAGAGTTCCTTCCCTGGGCTAGAGAGATGGCTCAGCGGTTAAGAGCACTGACTTCTCTTCCAGAGGTTCTGAGTTCATTTCCCAGCAACCACATGGTGGCTCACAACCATCTGCAATGGGATCCAATGTACTCTTCTGGTGTGTCTGAAGACAGCTACAGTGTACTCAAAATAAATAAACAAATAAATAAATAAATCTTTTTAAAGGGGGGGGAGAGAGTGTGTGTGTGTGTGTGTGTTCCCTATAATCTAGAGAGACCCTGGGGGATGGGGGCTACAGAGAGGGCTCAGTGGTTAAGAGCACTGACTGCTCTGCCAAAGGACACAGGTTCAACTCCCAGCACCCAAACTCCAGTTTCAGACAATCTGATGCCCTCATCTGGCCTCTGCAGGTATCAGGCAAGCACACAGTCCACAGACACATAAACACCCACATAAATAAAAATTTTAAGTGTAAATGTGACATTTTTAAAAATTAAATAAGGAAACCCTGAGTAGCTTTTGGCTACATGTGGTGACATATATCTCTAATCCTAGCACTAGGGAGGCAGAGGCAGGTAGATCTGTTAAGCGTGAGGCCTGGTCTATATAGCAAGCTCCTGGCCAAGCAGGACTACCCAGTGAGACCTCATGGAAGTGTGAGGCACCCTAGGTGGCATGTTTAGTCAGGGTCAGAGGTTAGAAGGGATGTAGAACCAAGCATTTCATAACTAGCACTTGTCTCAGACTATCTCCGTGACCGCCCTCAACAACCACTGCAGCAAATGCTCCTTCACCTGTAACCCAGTAAGAACTGGAGACCAACTCGCTCAAAGTCACATATGAAGTCATAAAACCAGCGGGCGTGGTGCTGCGTGCCTTTAATTCCAGCACTGAGGAGATGGAGGCAGAGGCAGGTGGATCTCTGTAAACTGGAGGCCAGCCTGGTCTACAGAGAGCTCCAGGACAGCCAGGGCTACACAGAGAAACCCTGTGTTGAATCACTGCCATCACCACCACCATCACTACCACCCCCAAAAAGAAAAAAACTTGGAGGGGTAAAAAAAAAAAAAAAAAAAAAAAGGAAAGTACTAGAACCCAAATTTAAGCCCAGACAGGTGGTTTCCAGCAGCCAGGGTCTTCTACCATGTCCTGCCATGAGCTTTGATGGAGCACGGGGAACTCCATTTCTAATTCAGGAAGGTCCTGATTTGTCTGACAGCTTTGATCTCTAAACCATGCTTCCTTGCCTAGCAAGACCGAGTAAAACCAGCTGAGCAAGGCAGTGCAAAGACACCATCAACGTTTCTCAGTAAGAGTCACTATGCAGAACAAGAGAAAGGAACTGTCCTCTGAGACACAGCATGCTCTAACAGCCAAGGAACATTTCAAACTTTACACAGCACACGCTGTGCGAAGCACGCTGGCACACACCTCTAGTCCTAGCCCTTAGGAGGCAGAGGCAAGCAGATCTCTGTGAGTCAGGATCTGGCTGTGAGACCTTGCCTGAAAACAAAACAAAGAACAGCTCAGGCTTTGGGAGCAAGAGATGACGCAGGTTTGAATCTTGGTCAGGAGACTTTGACTAGGATTATGAATCTGGGTCATTTGTTTTAAAATATTTGTCATGAGATACTAGGAAAGTTGTCAGCTTTCTGTGCCTGTTTTCCCATCTGCAAAATAGGAATATGATGTAGCCCAACAGCTAGTGCAGGAGGGGTCCATTATCTCCTGCAAGCCAACCACTCTGCAGGGGAGAGCGGCTTTACACATACCATCTATCAGGGGTTTACCAGACGGGCAGGACAGAAGCAATGACTAAGCTGCCACACTATCAGAACAGCCGGGAAATCTGGGATTCCACTCAACTTGTCAGGTCACAGTGTGGTTATCTTAGAGATTAGGGGAAGATGTCACCAGATTTCCAGCATTCCTGGTATACCTCAAATCCCTCACTTTCCCAGCTGTCCCTGACTTCCTCCAGTTCCACCTGTGGTCTGTAAACCTGTCAATCATTCTCCTCAGCCTCTACTCTTCTCATGTCCGCTTTGCTCCCTGGGACACTAAGTCCTCTGAGTTTCCCTCCCAGTTCCCGAAGGGCTGGGCTGTGGGAATATAAACTGACCAGGTTTTACTTGACCAGTACACTAGTAACCCTTAAATATATAGTTCTGCCCCAAGTATCTCTTTTGAGCTCCACTGGTAAATCTCCAGCTTCCCAGTAGATGTTATTCCCACATCTGGTTCTGAGCCTTCATGTCTCAGACAGGCCTCACCACTTACCATTCTCAGGTTGTTCTGTGTTCTGTCAGCTGAAGGAACTTTCACTTAACTGACCAAGCAAGCTAGAAACCTCAGGAGACATCCTGAGTTTCATGGTCTCGTCTCCATGCTCCCAGTGTCAGACTTAATAGGCCCTCTAAGTCCCACTGTGCCTCCACCATCATCATATAGTACTCAACTCCTCCTCTCGTTGCTGACTTCGTCCCATGGGACTCACGGGACTGACCTACACACAACCCACAATCTGCTTGTGACACTCCCTTGGAAAAAGCATTAGGTACAGTTCCTTCCATGTAACATCCAAGGCTTCATCCCCCACTGCTCCAGCCTGCACTACACAACAGCAGTGAGCTGCCCTGGACAGATCTCGGCGCACATCAAGCTCTGTCCCCTCCATGTCTAGGCCCATGCTGTCCTCTCTCTGGAGTGCTTTCTCTGTCCCAGACTCTGTCCAAATCCTATTAGCCCATCGGCCAACAGAGATTTCCTCCTGCAGGTGATGTTCCCCTGGTGCTATGCATGTTTCCAGCCGATGTTCACCAAAACCTCACCTAACTACATACTGTAATTATACGTTCCCTGAGTTTGGCTCCCCCTCCAGCCTGAGCTCCTGGGGTAGACACTGTCTTAGTCATCTTTAGTCCTATGGCAATTAACACAATTCTAAGCCCTCAATAAATGCCTGCTGAGCCTTTGATGGCTGAAATGTCCCTGTCCCTGTGTCTAGGCAGACGAGATGGTATACTGGCATCTTTGGCTCACTGCCTCAGAGTCCCTGAAGGAAACTGAAGGGAACCTTCACAGCCTTGCTTCGAAAACAGGAGAGAAGAGTAATAGCGGTGATGTGGCTATGGTGTGGCCCTGACATCTCCCTGAGCATCCAGAGCAACAAGTACCAAGAGGCCAAATGCTACCTGAGGCTCTTCAGCTGGCCACCCCTCACATCCAAAGGTTATGTTCACAACTTTTAGCATGGATATTTTGGGGGAAATTAAGATACATACTTTGGGAACATACCAGAACCTGTTGCTCTATAAATGTACAGGAGATTCTTAATTCCTTAGTCACCCACCATGCCAGCAGTAATTAAAAAGCCCAAAGGAAGCAATTAGGAGCTACTACTGGACTACTAATCTAGAACTCATGCCAGATACATCCAAATACAACCTGCATATAGATGTGAGCACTTCTCAAAGAACAGGATTCACACCAAGCCCAACCTGCCAAGGACCTGCGGGTTAAGAGTGTTGTGTGAGGCTCATGCTCAGGAGAGGCCAGTAAAAACGAACCACAAACAAGAAGTCTGTCCAGCTGGGCAGTGGTGGCACACACCTTTAATCCCAGCACTTGGGAGGCAGAGGCAGGTGGATCTCTGTGCTTCAGGCCAGCCTGGTCTACAGAGTGAGTTCCAGGACAGCCAGGGCTACACAGAGAAACCCTGGGGGGGGGGGGGAGTCTGTTCAATGCAAAGGGCTCTTTCCTCACTGTACATCTCTGGTTCGTCCATCCTAGGGTATGATCCCCAAGGCCTGCACTGAGGAGAAAGGGGTGTATCTAGCCCACAGAATGAATCCAGATAACAAGCCAGAGTCCATTCAGAGCACAATCCTCAGCCTCAGCAGGCCTGTGTGTGATGACTGTCTGGCCTTGACAAAAGCCCCAGAGCTCAGAATGCTCCTCAAATCAGACTCTTCCAGGCTGCACTAAGGGGTGGGCTGACAGGAATCAAGGGTTACATACCCTAGTCCCTGGAATCTCTAAAGCCTATGGATAAGTCATGATTAGTCTAACATCAGACAGCAAAGTGATAACTGTGGTGTGTACCTCAGTGCTTCTGCACTTCAGAGGTACAGAAAACATAATCTCTACCCGTGAATAATAACTCACACTTCTTTTCTGTCTTAGAATGTTCTTGTGTGCATGAATGCTTTGTCTGTGCAGATGAATTGCACCACATGTGCGCCCAGTGTCCACAGGGGTCAGAAGAGGGATAAATCCCCTGGAGCTGGAGTTACAGATGGTTGTGAGCTGCTATGTGAGTACTGGAAATTGAACCCGTTCTCTGCAAGAGCAAGAAATGCTCTTAACTGCTGAGGTCTTTCCCCACCCCTGCTAATTCATTCTCTTGAATATTTTCATTTGGCTTCCTAATACAAGATTCTTGATTCAAAAGGTTAATGCCTTTAGAATACGCCTTCTTGGGTTAGGGATGAGTTGGGTGGCAGAGGGCCTGCCTTGCATGCACGAGGGCCTCCCTGCGTTCTATCCTCAGCACTGTATAAACTGGGCTTGGTGGAGCGTGCCTGCGATCCCAATGCTCAAAAGATGGAAGCAGAAGATCAGAAACTCAGGTTCATCCTTGTCCACTTAGGGAGTTTGAGATCAATCAGGACATATGACCTCGACACAAAACAAATCTTATTATAGAGCTCCCCACTACGCCAGACACTGCCTTGGATCTTTTATCCATGCCATTTAGTCCTTATAAAGCCCCCAGAGGGTAAGAACTGTTACCCTTATTATACAGGGAAAAAAGTTGAGGTTCAAGGGAGTTGAGAACTGGCCAAGGTCACAGAGCTAATAAACAGCAGCATTAAGAGTCAAATCCAAGTAGGGCAATAGTGCTGCACACCTTTCATCCCAGCACTCAGGAGGCAGAGGCAGGTGGATCTCTGTGAGTTCCGGGCCAGCCAGGGCTGCAGAGAAGCCCTGTCTTTGAAAACAAAACAAACAAAAAGATTCAAATTCAAATCCCCTCAGCTCTTGGAAAAGTACACCCGGATACAGGCAGGAAGAGCCCACTGTCCCCTCTGCAGCAGTTTCCCAGGCCCACCTTTACACTTCTCCTCTGTCCAAAACACGGGCATTTCTGAAAACCCTGAGAATCACACTTGAGAAATCCTGAGAAGGCCAGCGTCTATTTACAGCTAATCAGCACCCTGCCAGCCCTGTAGACAGTTGACACTACATTTGAAGCCAGGAAAAAACCACCACCGGCTCTGACTGGGGCCCACCTGGGACTAGGAGCCAGCTGGGCCCCAGAGGGCACACTGCTCGCCTCTCCACCAGGCTGCCTACTGTCACTGGCAGCCTCGTCCTCAGAGGCACCTTCAGGTGCTGAGATCTAGAACCTAAGGAAGTAGACTTTGCCGTCTCCCCCATTTCTTTACTTCAATCACAGAAAACACTGAGCTTCTGAAACACCAATCCCATTATTCTCCATCTCCATTTGTCTATGTGGCACCGACATTATTTTATACACTTGTATGTTTATATTGTTCTCTTCAACAACAATGTGAATTCTGAGGCCAGTGTCTTTGTTTCTCTTATTTACTATAGTATCACTAATGTCCAAAATACAGAAAACATTCAATATTGTTGAATGAATAGATGGATGCTACTTCAAATGGCAGAAACAAATGTGTGAGACAAGACTGAATGTTTACTTCCTAAGAAACCAAATCAAGCCTGTTGTTGAGCCCCAAGAGCCCCTCCAAATACCTCCCTGAAAGCCCCCCACATCTCACTACTATGCACAAGCCCTAACTGGGCCCTACAGCAGGGCTAAAGGAGGACCTGGAGCTATGCCTGGGAAGGAGACTTGCTTCTCCAGTAAGTACAGCCCAGGCAAATTAAAAGCTCCCTCTTCAGTGAATCCACTCAGCTTTAGTTATAGGTCGTACTTTTTATTTTTGTAACCAGCCAACCCACCAAATTATAGACCCAGGTCATGGGTAGGCACGCCAAACTCTGGGGCCAGCCCAGCAGAGACACAGCCCTTTTTGGCCCGAGGGCAAGTACTGCAGTTAAGGGCTGAGCACCAGTCAAACCTGAAATGATAAAGAGGGCCGTCCCTCTCTGGCAGAGCCCAGAGGGGAACCTGGCCCTCAGGCAGACTGCTGCCCTGGGCAGGACAGGCTGTAGAACTCTCCCAGCAGCCACAGTGAACCCAACACTATGAAGCCCGAAAACTGTCCCCACACCTATTTTCAAATTCTTACTACGGCTGGCAAGATCCCATGTGGTCTGGGTCCTGAGCACATCTGACGGCTTGCAGACCTCTTTAGGATCCTAGTCAACCCAACTCCTTTCGGTTCCCTCAGATTTTAGCATATGGCAGTGATGATGGATGGAGAACAGAGTTAGGTCCTGCAAGACTCAAGCAAGGACACCACCAGGTTTACTAAAACAGATCAAGCAGGAGCCAAAGACCAACTGCAGTGTGGCAGTACAGATGAAGGTCAAATCGTCCAGCATGACTGGGCCATTAGCTAGGAAAGGTACTAGCCCATCCCTGCCTCCCAAATATAGCATGTACACTACAACAGCAGCCAGAGGGCAACAGCATCATGATGCAGTGAAATGCTTGTTGAGAATCTACCACAATCAAAGCCTTTTGTGTATCTGTCCCTGCAGTGTGTGCCTATGCACATGTGCGACCTTGACTGTGGAGGCCAGAGGCTGACACTGGCTGTGTTCCTCAATGGCTCCCCATCTCATTCTTTCAGACAGGGTCTCTCAGTCAACCGGAGCTCAAGGACTCTGCAAAGCTGGCTTCACAGCTGACCCAGGGATGCTCTTGCACCCCAGCCCTGGACCCCTGACACATTAACACCTTGGCCAGCTTTCTACGTGGGTGCTAGAGATCGAACTCAGGCCCTAAGCATCTCACCAACTGAGCCAGCTCCCCAACCCAAGCACTGTTCACAACACAAATTACTTAGGACGAGATGCCCTTCCACCTTTAAAGACAAGAAAGAGTTAGGAAAAGAAAACAAGTTTAAAGTTTGGACAATAAGTTGAAGCATCTACATACGGTTCAAGTGTAACGGGTGGGACCATTTCCAATCCAGTTTTACTCAAACTATTCTGCTTCTCTAACCTCTGAGGATTAAACGTTTATTTTTCACATATTTCAACCATTTAACTTTCAATGAGCAAACTCATGAGTGGTCAGGGACCACTTACCAACTAATCGCTAATCTCTATTCCCTAATGAAAGATTGGGCAGCAGGGCCTCCTCAAAGCCTTTCCTAGCATCAGTCAATCTTCAGACAGAACTCCCTGTGGATGTAAGGTCCATCCTGAGCCAAGCTCACTTCTCTGTAACCAGGCTCCTCTATTCCAAACGGCAGCTTCCCAACAGCCGGCTCATTCTCCCTTTTTAACCTCGTCCCATCCTGCTCGGTCTGCAGCGCCTCCTCTCCTCTGGACTACCCTAGTCACTTTTAAGACAAGACTTAAAGCAGTACCTGACTTCATTCCTGAACCAGGCTGATCTTGCCCTCCTCTGACTCCTGTGTGGTTACAACTGACTGACTGACATCTCAGCACCTCAAGAATTCCCTCTGAGTGGCTCTTTTGTTTTCTTTTTCTATGGAGACAAGGTCTTGTGTAGCCCAGGCTAGCCTGGAACTCACTATGTAGTAAAAATAACCTCTGACCCTCCTACCTTAATCTCCAAAGTGCAGAGGTCACAGGAGTGCACTACATGCTCATTTTATGGATCAAACACAGTGCCATACACATGCTCGATAAGTACTCTACCAATTGAGCTACATCCCGGCCTCAAGAGTGTTCTTTGTTTCTTAGAAACATGTAACTGAGCAAGGCAAATCGTATCCTCTTATGGGGAAAGCCAACTTTGACGCTCATGCTGGGCTTAATGCTCCCGTTCAAAATACAGTGCTCGGCGCTCATTTGTCTCTCCAACTCAGGCAGCATCATTTATATATTTGGCACGCTCTAAAGCGCTCAGGAGAGTGCCTTGTGCATAGAAAGGAATGACTGAACAGAGTAGATCTGAGACTTGCCAATCTAAATGAGGTCTTTGCTTGGCTCTCTTAATCTATTCTTTGCTCCCAAAGACAATCCTATTTTTGTTTTTGGTTGGGATTCGTGAGATAATATTCTGCTGTATGTCCCAGCTGCCTCTAAACTCATTACCCAGCCCAAGCTGTTTCAAACTCACTATGGCTCTCATGATGACTTAGACCTGATCCTCCAGCCTCCAAGCCACCAAGTGCACGTGCCATCACACCTATATTGTAATTACCTTTTTTTTTTTTTTGACAGCTTCTCATTATTCCAGGTTATCCTTGAACATGCTCTATAGATGAGGCTGGCCCTGAACTACTGGTCTTCCTGCCAACATCTCCCAAGCACTACGATTACAGGTGTGCGTCACCCGACTGTAAACAAGAGGTCAACTCTGGGAAGAGGAGCGTGTAAAAATGTGGACTCGAGCCAGTGTGGTTTGTGGCTGTAATCCCGGCACTCAGGAGGATGAGGCCCAAGTGAGACACCTGTGTGAGCCAGTGAGTTCCAGGCTAGTTCGGTGCCATGCAATGTGAGATCATGTTTCAAAACAAACGGAAATACAACATGGCTTTGGAGTCAGAAAGCTTGGATGCAGACCCTGGTTACTTACTAATTCTTTAATCCTGAATCATTTAACCTTCCTGGACCTCAGCTTTCCCATCTACGACACAGAAATAACTGCTTTAGTCTGGAGCTGTGGCTTAGCGGTAGATCATATGCCTTGCACGCTTGAGACCCTACATTCAGCTTTAGCATGCACACAAATCTAAAACAACAAACAAACAAACAAACGAAAACAAACAACCCAAAAAAAAAAAAAAAAAAACTCCTGCTTTACACAGCCATGATGAAGGAATAAGACAGTTTGTGCCAAGTAACTGCTTGGGGCTGGCATTCCACTACCATCCAGTAAATATGATCAAAAGGTGATCTGGAACATTCCCGTGGTGGAAGGCCACTGGATGTCATCTGTCCCACTTTCCAGAGTGGCCACGTTCATTACATTGTCTTTTTCTGTTTTTCATTTTTTAAAGCACTATTAGTTATCCTTTTCCTAAAAGACAAGACTCTAGAGAACAATGCTGCTACAGGGTCCTGAGGAGCCCCGGCTCAGCTAAGTCAGAGCTGAGGCTCACTGTCTTTGCTGATGTCACTGCAGCTTCACCAAGGCGAGACGTGCAAGTTTAGCTGGACCTAAAATGAAAGAGACTAAAAATATACAACCTGCCTGAGTCCAAGGAACCAGGATGCCACTCAACAACCTAAATTGCAGCCTTGGGGCAGATGGACATCTTTCTTCTGTAAGAGCCAATGCCCAGGTCGCCACAGGCAGGTGACAGGCAGGAAGGAAGGAGCTACCAATCCTATGGGTGTCCCCCCCTCTCTCCTGTTCATCTTTTGACTGAGTGCAAAGCAAGAGAAATTTTTATCATTACCATTCAAAGTTGAAGTTCCCTCCTCCAACTCTATTTTTAGTCTTCTATTTTCCTTAAAAGAGTAATACATAATATAAATATATTTTTTTTGATAAATTCAATCTTCCCTGATGGTCAACACAATTTGGTTCTGATTCTTTTAGGCCTTTTCTCTACATAAGTAAGTACATACTCTATCATACAGCATTACTGTCTGAACTACCTCTTTAGATTATTATTTTTGTACATGCACACACTCCTATCTTGGAGATTCCCATCAGCTACAGATAGTAAATGATGCTTACCTATACCAGGTAGTTAGCTGTACAATGATAAGCAAACATAATGTCCCCACCCTCAGGGAGTCAGTAATGTAGGAAAAAGGATAAATAAGTAATTAAGTAAATAATCTCAAGATGAAAAATAACACAGAGGAATGAACAAGATTCTAAGATAGAATCGCTTCTCAGCTTTTTGGCTAAAATCAAGGGTAGGACTCTTAGGTAGACAGTCATAAGCAGGGCTGGGAAGTAGGTGGCGATTGCAAAGCGGAAGCCCTGAGTTATAAACTGAGTAATTTAAAGACTCGGGCAAATGGCACCCCAAGCAGATAGAGCTTGTGCAAAGGCCCTAACATAGAAATGTTCTGGATGAAAGACTAATATCTTAAATTTGGCTCTTTTGTAGAGAGAGGAAAATGGCTGCTTGACTGTAATACAAGCAAGGCTGATCCCGGCATGGATGGAGATGGTGGCAGTAGAGAAAAACTGATGTATGTTGTTAGAGATGAAACAGTGGGGAATTTCATATGGATTGTGTACTGAGAAAGAAGAGAAAATTAGAGAGTACTCACAGGATCTGCTTTGAGCAGCAAGGAAAATGGAAGAAGTCCCAATTTAAAAAAAGAAGAGAAGAGAAGAGAAGAGAAGAGAAGAGAAGAGAAGAGAAGAGAAGAGAAGAGAAGAAAAGAGAAGAGAAGAGAAGAGAAGAGAAAAGAGAAAAGAGAAAAGAAGCAAGCAGCATTTAGCAGCATCGCGGAGTACCCATGGCGTGGACCTCTGTGCATATGTGTAATCACTTCTGGAGAAATACTTCCCAGAATAAAGATGGCTGAAGTAAAAGAAGCATGCATTTCAAACTGACAGAGCCCTAAAAAGTGTCACCTAAGAACAAGGCATAGTGGCTCATGCCTGTAGAACACAGAGGCAGGAGGACAGCCCGGGAGTACAGGGACAGCCTGGCTTACACACATAGAAGAGGTACGGCTACATAGCAAGCCCCTGTTTCAAAATGACCAGACAAAAGCTCTCCCAACATCTGCACTAAATTTATCTTTAACAACAGCCATGGGTGTTGTCTAGCTTTTTGTTTTAACATTTTTGATATTTATTTTGAAATAGGGTTTTACTCTGTACCACAGACTGGCCTGAGAGCTTCAGCAATCCTCCTGCCTCAACCTTCTAAATCCTTGGATGGTAGGTACAGATGCCACCATGCCTGGTATTTTATTCACATTTTTACCAAAAATTTTCTACAGATTTGAAATCTATAAAGAAACCCAAAGATTTTGAAAAAAAAATCATCCATCATTTGAAAAGCTGTTTTTCTAGCTGTCCTTTTAGCACTAAAAAAAAAAATAAAAAAGAATCCAACTAAAAATGTCTTTAGGGAGGCTTCCCTGAGCGACCTTTAAATGGAGACCTTCTCTGGTTAAGCTCTCTGAGCCTTGCTTTCATCCCCTGTAAAACACACGTAAACTAGCCTTACAGAGCTGTTGTCAAGGTAAATGAAATCACCCATGTAACAGCATGTGCCCTATACCCAATAAATAAGAGTAACTTCAGCAAGTTAAGTCCAGGCCATACAGCCAGTATTAAAAACAGTCATTTCTGAAAGGAGATGGAGGACCCTACACAGAAAGAAAACACTCTCACTATGTTGCCCTGGCTGGCTTGGAACCTATGTAGACCAGGTTGGCCTCCAATTAAGAGATCCACCTGCCTCTGCCTTCTGAGTGCTAATTTAATACAAAGCCCACAAAAACGTGAAATCTTTGAAAAATATTTTATGAATATTTTAAAATATTCTAAGCAGTCAAGAGGTACAGGTCTGTCTATTGTTATCATTAAGTAGGTAAGCATTAACTATGAAAGCAGAGGCCACTGGTTCAAAACCCACCCAGTTACTCCCAACTAGATGTTCCCAGAATTTGAGACCTAGACCCCTAACTCAAAAGTGTAGGCAGCCCCTCCCAAAATGATCCCTAGTCAAGGTCAAATCAGTGTCAAGGGGGCTGAATGTCTCCCTCTAAATGGGGACCGGCCAAACTTCAACAGGATGCCTTGGCTGTCACCCTTTTATCTGCTCTGACTACTCTCTCCTAGCGCACACTCCATCGCTGCTGGTCCTGAGAGGCTCCTCGGGTCTCCTCACCCTCCTTCCACAATCAAGGCCAGGACCTCCCGGGAGGTCCATGAACAGGCAGGCCCAAAGCCCCTCGAAACACCACAGATATGCAACATACACAGAAGGAGACACTGGAGTTGAAAAGACTTTAAAGGGATCCGTTATCCACAAAATAAAGAAGCACTATCAAATGTACCTACAAATTCAGCTAGACATGGTACTACATGCCTGTAATCCTCACATCTGCAAGGTAGAAGCCAGACCATTAGAGGCTTAGGCTAGCCTGAGCTACAAAAGATCCTGTCTTAACTCTATCCTAGCCATACAAAAATATTTCTTGATAGTACATTCCCAAATACAAGACTTTTATACACTGGTCTGATGGACTGACCAGAGGGGAGATATAGTATGTATATGCCAAACTTCTCTGATAGATTTTAGGGTGGAGCCAACTGCAACAGAAGAACCAGACACTAACCCTGTAGACAGGGATAATAAAAAGGTCTACTCTTTGCTAAAGCATAAGTTCATTAAGATATAGCTCTATCTTTACTTTCATTCCATTAAAATAAAAAAAAATAAAGTATTAAATACAAGGCCTCTCTTTGTAGCCCTGCTGGGACCAGCAGTACAAGAGCCATACCGGATCACTTTGTTTAATAACCCTGGACTTCTGTACCAAGCATAGCAGCACTTAGTGTAATAGCCTAATTGCTCCCCAAAACTCCAACATAGGCCAATCCTTTCCTCAGCTGAAAACCATGTTAACATCCAGGAGTATCCTTAAAACACTGTGAAGTAAGTCTTGCCTTCACTTACATCGTAAAGAACAAAAGAGGCTCAGGTCAGTTACAGGATTGGACTGGCGGGCAGGGAAGGCCTCTTACCACCAAGTCTGACAACCTTGAGTCCAATCCCTGGGACCCACATGGTAGGAGAGAACAGACTCCACAAGGCATCCATACTGTGGCACACACATGTCCACATACACTCAGTAAATGAGTAAAAAATATAATGAAAAGTTTTAAGCTATAAGATTTGTTCTACAGTCCTTCAGATGAAAAACAGACTACAAAAACTGGATCAGAACCTAAGCTCCCGATTATAAAACTAACAGCCTTTAGTCTGAGCTGGCAAATCTCAAACCAGCTAGTGTGTGTGTGTGTGTGTGTGTGTGTGTGTGTGTGCTTTTTTAATAGTTTCATGGGAAATAAGATAAATAGGGACTATGTAGAAGGACTGTTCCCTGCAAGGAAGGAAATTGACATAAATTAATAAATAAAACAGCTAAACTCTGAAGTCTAAGTAGATCTTAAAACAGAGTACCCATTTCTTAAAATAACCAAATCCAGGCTCAAGCCCAGCTCTTAGAAAAGGGCTGGTTAACTAAAGAATGTGAAGGTCTCCTTTCTAGACTGACCCAGAGATGGGAAGAAAAGTATACATCTCGGTGGTGGTGGGCACCCTTTAATCCCAGCTCAGTGGCTTGGGGGGCACAGATGGACCTCTGAGTTAGAGGCCAGCCTGGTCTAAACAGAGAAACCCTGTCTCAAAAACAAAACAAAAAAAAAAAAAAAGAAGGGGGGGGGGGGAGGAAGAAAGATTCCCTCTTGTTACTGCATACTGGGGACCCTGTGCCAAAACCAACAGGACAACTCTAGCCCTGGAGGAATGTCAGAGGTGACTAAGAAGACGGGATGGAGTATGGAGTAGGAATTAAACTCCCACTGCTATAGGCCAGCCTAAAGCCAGCCATGCAAAGAGCTCAGCTAGTCTCTCCATGGCGCTTAAAGTTCTTTACAATACTTTCCAGTGTCACTGAGAATTTACAAACTAAGCCTACGCGGATCACTGACGTTCAGGATTTGAGAATCTCTGCACCATCACCCTTGGCTGTCACAGGGACTTTTCCTTCTATCACTTCCGGCCACTCTCTAGCTGTTTCACCAGCCAGTGAGTACAATAACACCATGCTTCCATGCTTCCGTTCCTGAGCCACACCTTTACTGTGTGAAGAGAACCTGGGAAAGAGCAGTGAAAGGAGGAGAGCAATGAAGGCAGAGGTAGCCAGGAGTGTGGGAGGGGTACCAGGAGGACTGGGTCAGCGAGATGCCTCCACACCTCTCCGGGGACTCACTCTCCACTGTGAAAGGAAAACAGAGAAAACTCAGGGGTCCTAGCTACCCAGTTCAGCTTCATCCTAGAATCCCCTGCCCACCCCACTTCCTCAGACAGAAGACCTTAAAACCGTTTGTTTCATCTACAGCTGCTCAAAGTGGGAGTCCTGAAGTCTCATGTCCAGAGGGGACAAGAGACCTCCTGGGAGACTAAGTGACCACAACACCTTCCTTGTCTTGAGAGAAAATGGTCTTTTCTCTTTTCCAAAAGTATTTCTAAACTAGAACGAACCCCCAGCTTTTCCCTGTCATTGCTGCAGCTCAGCTCAAATGCAAGAAATATCTCCCCAAAATGGAGGCCAGACGCCTGACAGAGCAGGCACCATGCGGACTTCAGGCAGACAGCAACTGGGTCCTCCCGGTTCACCGGTTCACCGCAGTCAGCTCTGGGGCAAATACCTTGGTCTTGACCTCAGGGAAGACCTTGACACTGCCTTCCCAAGAAGCCGCAGGGGCAAGATCTGTGGTTTCATTTCCTCTCCACCTTGGCTTCTTTCTTCACTTCACTGAAGACTAGCTATTTCCACCGAGGCCTGTTCCTGTTCTCACCAACTGTGGCAGTTCTCTCAAGAGTAAGTGACTGCCACCTAGACTGCCCCAGCTGCGAGACATGCAGACCCAATAAGCCCAGCACCAGAGGCTTCTCATGGAAGAGCATAAGGGGCAGGAAGCAATTCCAGGAACTCTGGTGTTTTATCCTTACAGAACAATTAGTTATTATACTCTTTCATGTGTAGAAAAAAAGATTTATAATGTGAAACTGCAGAAAACATATTTATTATATAGACATGTGGATATACAATAAACCCCCAATGAAGAACAAAAGACAAAGGTAGCCAAAACACATATGACAAAATATTCAGGAAAATCCAAAGTAAAGCCAGATAGTGTTTTGAATTAATCAAAGAGACAAAAGCTCTCAAAAATCTAAACCATCCAGAAGTGGCTTATAAAGGAAAGAAAGATCAGACCTTGTGGCAAACACTTTTAATTCCAGCACTCAGGTTAGAGAGGCAGGCAATTCTCTTGTGAGTTTGAATCTAGCTTGGTCTACATAGTGAGTTTCAGGATGTTCAGGGTTATAAAGAGAGCTTTTGTCTCTGTCTCAGAATATGAATGGATGGAGGGAGGGATGGAGGGATGAGTGGATGGATGGATGGATGGATGGATGAAGAAAAGAAGGGCCAGGGATGCAGGTAATGGGGAGAGCACTTGTCTAGAATGAAGGAGGTTTTGAGTTAGATCTCAAGCACTGTGAAAAAGGAAGAGAAATAAACGGGAGGAAAAATGAGATACTAAGTTACTATAGAGGACAGGAAGTCATTGATACAACTAAGAGAAGGTATAGATAGGTCTTGGGGATCAAGATAGCTCACTGAGGTATGGTGCTTGCTCCAGAGTAAGATGACCTGAGTTCAATTCCAGAAGTGGAATGAGAAAACGAACTCCTGAAAATTACTCTCTGATCTCCACACATATATACCACAGCACAACACACACACAAATGATTTTTAAAAATGGATAGGTCTCAATGGCCTTGAAAAAACATTTAACTTTTGGCCCAATAATGCCACTTGTGGAATTTATCTAAGACAATAATCAGAGATGAAAACAATTATTTGTGCATAAGAAATTCATCACAAGACAAAATAGAGATAAAAGAAAAAGTACAAGATAACATAGTAACCAAATACTCTACTGTGGAGTGCTATGTAGCCATAAAGTCATGACACCAAGAATGTTTTAAAAATTAGAAAATACTTAAAATTGTACAGAAAAACTCAGCTGGGAGTGGTAGTCCACAGCCTTTAACTGAAGCACACAGAAGGCAAAAAACAGGCATATCTCTACAGACCAAGTTCCAGGATAGCCAGGGCTACACAGAGAAACCCTGTCTCTAAAAACAAAGCAAACAAAAAAAGGGGTGGGGGGCTGGAGATGGCTCAGCAGCATAAGAACTTTGGCTATTCTTCTAGAGCACCCAGTTTCAATTCCAACCATCCCACCCACAAAACAGCTTACAACTGTCTGTGTAACAGTTCCAGGGAAACTCACACAGACATACATGCAGACAAAAACCATTAATACTTGTGAAAGAAGAAAAACTCAATTTATGACATAGTCTGAAGGGTATTATATTAATTGTTAAAATATATTTAAGTGTGTCAAAATCTTACTAGGAAAAAAAATTACTAGTCTATAGTACAGATGATTTTCTTCTATCTTTCAGTAGTTTCCAAATGTGCTTGATATATATATATATGTGTGTGTGTGTGTGTGTGTGTATACATACATACATACGTATATATACATGTGTATGTGTATATATATACATATATACATATATACATATATACATATATATATACACACATATATATATATATTAATTTATAATCAAGAGGAAAATCCTCTTTCCTCACTTGGAGGACACTTTTTTTTGGGGGGTGGGGTTGGATGAAGATTTGGTTTGGGGCTGGAGAGACGGCTCAGCAGTTAAGGGCACTGACTGCTCTTCCAGAGGTTCTGAGTTCAATTCCCAGCAACCACATTGTGGCTCACAACCATCTGTAATGGGATCTGATGCCCTCTTTTGGTGTGTCTGAAGTCACCTACAGTGCACTCATATAGATAAAATAAATAAATAAATCTTTAAAAAACAAACAAACAAATAAAAAAGAAGATTTGGTTTTGAGACAGTGTCTCGCTATGTAACTGAGGCAAGCCTTAAGTTTGTAATTCTATTGCCTTAGCTTCACAAGCGATTACAGGAATGTGCTACCATACCACATTATTGTTTTTAAAAGATAAACTTGGAAATATGTATTTAAGACCTTAAAAAAAATGTATAGAGCTGGCAAGGTGGCTCAGCAGGTAGAAGCTCCTGTGGGGCAGGCCTGACAACCCCAGCTGAAGTCCAGAACATGTGGTGGAAGGAGAGAACTGACTCTCTGATCTCTACACTCAAGCCATACATACAGGTGCCTGCCTGTAGTCACAGACATGGTAATAATAACTTCTTTGAAAATAAGAAACAATGTATAACCTATAATTGATCAGGTTCAATGTAAAGTTTCTATCCTAAGAAAATTATACAGCAAAAGGCTATTCACCACCACAGCTTTTTTTTTTAATTAGATATTCTCTTTTTTGTTTGTTTGTTTGTTTGTTTTTGTTTTTGTTTTTCGAGACAGGGTTTCTCTGTGTAGCCCTGGCTGTCCTGGAACTCACTCTGTAGAGCAGGCTGGCCTCGAACTCAGAAATCTGCCTGCCTCTGCCTCCCAAGTGCTGGGATTAAAAGCGTGTGCCACCACACCTGGCTAGATATTTTCTTTATTTACATTTCAAATGCTATCCCGAAAGTTCCCTATAAAAATTATGGAACGCTTCACGAATTTGCGTGTCATCCTTGCACAGAAGCCATGCTAATCTTCTCTGTATCGTTCCAATTTTAGTATATGTGCTGCTGAAGGGAGCACTCACCACAGCTTTGTTCATGGCTGCAGTGATAATTCCTGGTAGGACTGTGAGAACTGAAGTGTGTAACCTACATCAGCACTGGATAGGTGCTCTCTGTAAGCTACAAGCTGCTCCTTTGTTGCCTCTTCTGTTCCCACTTTGTCAGCTCCAATGTAACCGATTGCTTTAGGGAAAAGCCAGGGGGTACAGAGCGAGATTCTGGTCTCTGGTTTAGGATATGGACTTTCAACTTTCCCTCAGCCTCTGTTCAGGTGGTTGTCACTAAGTTACTACTGAATCCCTCCAGCTCCACTCTCCTACAATGTTGGTAATGACAGCGCTTCCCACCCGGGACTGTGCTACAGATTTCATGAGCGTCGAAATCAAAGATTTGGCAGAGTCTGCTGCGCACTGTATGCTCAGTAAATGTTAACTGAAGTTTATCTCAACAGTGACTCAGATCTGAGATCACCTGTATTCCCCAAAAGGAGTTTGAGGTGCAGAAATCTGAGGAAGGCAATTATCCTATGCTATACACCTGGTCACAGGATATGCCTGCTCCTGTCAGATGAAGGTTTTCCAAACCCCACTGTATTTACAGAGCCCCACCCCCTACACTCCTCCGGAAAACACTCTGACTGGGAAAGTTGTATCACCGCTGAGTCAAGACCACAGACTCCTGGCTTTCTGGTACAGACACATGATCTGATCCACAAAGACCTAGGCAGAGCTTGGAGAGCTTGAGGTGATTTACACAGAACATTGATTCCAGGAGTCCTAACCCAGCCCTGTGCCTTAAACCAGGGACTCTATGGAGGTGGTGCAGATACATCACAGGTGTGCAAGCATACTGATTTTTTTTTTTTCCTCCTTCTTCCTTGGGGCAGCTGAAGGTCATAATTGATCCCCTCCGGGTGTGCCCTGATATTAAGCGCCTGCCAGGGGCCATCCTTTCTTGCTTCCCCTGACACACCTCTGTGGAACATCCTGGACTCTCTCTGAGTCCAAGTTGGTGCCATTGAGATGATGATGTGAGGCTCCCCACATTGCAGAGGCCAGGATCTCTAGACAGCTCCACTGCTGCCAACAGATCTAATCTCCCTCTTCCAAGGCAGATGAAATCCAATAAGGCTGCTAAGTCTACAACTTATCCCTCCTCACGGGCAAAGTCAGTCCTTCAGACCGTACCAACAATACACCAGAATTATTACTATCTCCTAATAGCTCTTTGGGGGAAGAAGTGAAAGCTATTTCCCCAAGTTTTTCAGATTTATCTGTTAGCGTTATGTTCATTTTTTTTTTAAAGCTTCATGTTGAACATGGTCCAGCTTCCTCTCAGTGATACCTGCTACTAACCTCTCTATTCAGAGTCACTCACATCAACGTCCAAGCCCCAGGGCAAAGGAGAATCAGTTCGTCTTTAGAAACCATCCCTTTTGAAACCACAGAAGGACTACAAAGAACCACAAGCAACGGTACACGAACCAGTCACCAAAGTTTAACATGAAACGAGGGAGGATAAAAAACCAGGCGGGATGGTTTGTGTATTGTTTCAATTGGGGGGAAAAAACTGTCTAGTCAAATGGCTTATCCACATGTTCAGCCTAGGCAAATCCACTATAACTTAGCAGGATGCCTGCAGGCGGTCCTGAAATAAGTAGAATGGCATCGCTTCTTATCCCACCCCCCACCCCCATGGGCAGCCAGCCCCTTCTCCAATCCCCCCTTTTCCTCCCCGAAACATCTGGTCTGAACGCGAGACCCGCTCTCATGAAGGAGGAAAAATGCCTGATTTTGGCTGGGGACCCAACAGCTTCCGAAACCGTCCCACCAGCGAGGTCCCGGGAATGGAATTCCGGCAGCGGACCGGGAAGTCTGAGGGAAGTGGGGAGGGAGGAGTCTGGACCTCGGGCAGGTCCCGGGCTTGGGGACCCCTCCTCCCCGACCCCCGACGGGCCGCTCCGAGCTGCCGGCCGGGCCAGGCGTTGACGGGGCTGCGGGGGTGGGCGGGACCCGGCGGGGGCTGTGGGGGCGGCGGGAAGGCAGCAGCGCCGGTCTCACCAGCACTAGGGCGAATCTCTCTTCCAGCTCGCACGGCTCGGGCATCGGCGTCTTGCCGGGCGGCAGCAGCAGCGGGACGGAGGGCGGCTCGCCCGGGCCACCGTCGGTGCTCTCCAGGTTGCCCATCGCGGCGGGGCCTCCTCCGGGCCTCAGCCCTCCACCTCCTCGCCAGGGCCCTCAGCCGCTCCGACCTGGCTCCTCCCTCAGCGCCCGCTCCCCAGGCCCGATTCCTCCGCCCCTCAGGGGGCGCCTCGCAGTCCGGCGGGCGGCGGCGAAGCGCTCGACGCGCTGAAGCGCGCCTTATTCATGCAGGCCACGCCCACCGCCCACCGCCCCGCCCGCGCCTAACTGACAGCCGCGCCTCCCAATCACAGAGCCTCCCGCCCTCGGCGGCCTCGCGCCTGGCTGCGAGCGCGCCCTGGTGGCCCTTGGTGGGCATCCAATCGCTGTGTTTGTTGGAGGATGTAGCCACAGAGCGCGGACTGCAAAGTTAACTGGGAACACTAGGGAGACCACCATCTGTGACTCAGGTCTGTTCATTCCAGCACTGGAGAGGCTGCGGCTGAAGGACTGCTTGATTGGAGACCAGCCTGAGCTACATAGCAAGACTGTCTCAGAAAAAAAGCAACTTATCGTGAGAGCCATGTATATAACCCCGGAGAAGTCACACCACCACCTTCTGAGCTTTTGTCGACTGGAGGGAGAAATTTGCGCTTGAAAGAATGATTGAAATTAGCCGGGCGTGGTGGCGCACGCCTTTAATCCCAGCACTTGGGAGGCAGAGGCAGGTGGATTTCTGAGTTCGAGGCCAGCCTGGTCTACAAAGTGAGTTCCAGGACAGCCAGGACTATACAGAGAAACCCTGTCTCGAAAAACCAAAAAAAAAAAAAAAAAAAAAAAAGAATGATTGAAATTATTCCTGTGAGGGCTGGAGATGGCTCTGCTGTTAAGAGCAATGGCTGTCCCTCTGGAGGACCTGAGTTCCATTCCAAGCAACTACAGAGCTGCTCACAACTGTCTGTAACTCCCATTTCCAAAGGATCCGCGACACCTTCACACGTGTGATACGTAGGAAAAACACCTAGAAAATGCACGTTTTTAAAAAGGTGATTGCTGTGACCTAATGTCCATTTCGGCCTGGCTCACAGAGGATTTTATTATCCAAGGATGGTATCTCTTTTTCTGGAGCCTTACACAGACTTCTCCAGGTCTCAAGTTCCTGTACAATGCAAACAGTAAACCATACAAACAGCATATCAGAGAACAGAGGTTAGACTGTGGAAGTAAATGCCTTGGATTTGGTAGAAAGCGATCTGTTAGGTCCTTCCGCTGCTCACAGCCCTCCAGCTCTGATGGAACCGAAGACTGCTGGCTCACCACTAGACTCTGCTGCACGCCACACTGTGGCAATGCCTGCTTTCTGGAGAGGTCATGCATGCCCTTCCCTGGACTTGGCTTTAGGAAGGATGGGATTCCATCCAAAAGAGACTCGGGAGGGAGATATATTTGACACAGACATCCAGGGAGGGGAAAGGCTTCTTCCTGACAGACAGAGACAGGTGAAAGAGGCATTTAGAATAAGACCTTATCAACTGGTATGAAAATAGGAGAACAACTCTGCTCTGGCTTGTCATTACTAACAAGGTGATGGGCTTCTGTCATTTCTGTCAGCCTTTATCCCTCTTCTTCTGGTGATAGAGAAGTTCTCTTTTAGAGAACCACTAGATTCTGTTTTTGGCTGAAGTGCAGCTGGACTTTGCTCCTATCAAGGAGCAGGACTTGGCCCAAGACTGCCCAATGTTAGAGACTGTAGGACTAGTCAAGGCTGTAAAGGAAGAGTCAGGAAAGAGGCTCTCTGTTCCTGGAGCTTGAGAATTGTTAACCCATAAACCTACAGCTATTCTTGCTTACCTTGCCATCACGTCAAGCCCAACCTGCCTGAGAATGAAGCTAGTACATGGAGAACAGCTGCGAGGGTAACACAGACTCCAGATGACTGGAAACCAGATCCAACCGCTCAAGTTGTCACCCAAATGTTTTAGTCATTCATTCAACAAACGCTTTTTTGAAAAGATTATTATATGTCAGATGCTTTTCTGAGCATTGAAGATACATATGTGAGCAAAAAGAGCACACTTGTTTATCATGAATACTCAAGTAACATGGAGCATAAATAGAAATTTGACGGGAAGCGTGCCTTCTTCATCCCTGTGTGGTACCTCTTCTAATATTGACAAATCAGCCAAACATATAGCTTCCTCTTTTCCTTCTCCACGATCCTAAACATATACTTGCCCAACTTTAAAAATAAACTGTGGTGGTGCACGCCTTTAATCCCAGTACTTGGGAGGCAGAGGCAGGTGGATTTCTGAGTTCGAGGCCAGCCTGGTCTACAGAGTGAGTTCCAGGACAGCCAGGACTATACAGAGAAACCATGTCTCAAAAAACCAAAATAAAGAAAGAAAGAAAAATAAAGAAACTTTGTCTTTATGTGCTCGTGTCTGTTAGATCCCATGGAACTGGAGTTACAGGCGGTTGTGAGCCAGGTCCTCTGAACAGCAGAGCCTCTTAACTGCTGAGCCACCTCTCCAGCCCCTTTCCTGATTCCCTCAACAGAGACTTCCAGAGCAGAGACATGATGATAAAACTGTAGACTCATACTGAACAAAAATCGATAACTCAAGAAGGGAAAGAAATCACTCTTCGCTTATCATGGGTGCTCAAGGACCATGCGAGGGAACTGGTCGGGTGCCCAGAAGCCAGCCTCCATCCCTGTGTGGTCTCTTAGTCACCAGCATTTTGCTGTTGGTTGCTCATGCTTAACCTCCCGACTTCCATGCTCTAAGGATCTTCTGGAGCTCACCAGGAGATCACGATCATGTTCACTGTAAACACCCTGCTCACTCAGAACCATGCTTTGCCTTTTGGCAATGAAAGATCCGCATATAATACTCCCCAAACCTTAACGCCTCTTTAGTCCACGTTTCCTATCTCACTTGCCTCCAATCATTTAAATGAACCCTTTTCTTCAGCCATCGCAAACAGTAAAGAAGAGGAAACAGGTGTCTTCCATCCAGGTGTTCGTTGTTTGGAAGAAACCTAGTAGACTCCCAAACTAGTGTTTACAAAACTGTGATAAGTGTTGCAATAGGAAATGTATACAGAGTGACACTGAGAAGCTGAAGACAGCTTTAGGAGAAAGGCTTTGGCGAGAAGACTGGCAGTTAAGCTGAGACTGAAAGAACTATGAGATGGAAGGGATGTTGACCAGAAAGGGGAAAGGCCTTATGGGAGTGGAGGAAATGAACTAGGAAAGAATGTGGGAGGCTGAGCAACAGTAAAACATTCAACTAGGCCAAAGGATAGAGTGTGGAGAGGGAGAACAAAAGGTGAGTTGGGTCGGGTTGCTCAGAGCTGAAGAACTCACACTTGGGTCTGTAGCTCGTTTTGTGTCCAGGTGAGGGTAGCTTGTGTTTTTACAGCCAAGTCTCCCTATATGACCCAGGCTATCCTGGAACTTAAGATCCACCTGCCTTAGGTTTTCAGTGCTGAGATTACAGGGGGTTGCCACTACACCTAGTTTCTGGACAGCTTTTAAGTACATTCTTTGGGAAGATTTTCATAAATGCATTTCAGGATCTAGAAAGGTCTTCAGACAGAAAATGGAGGAGAATGGAGAAGAGCTGAACCAAATCAGGGCAGGAAGATAAAACAGAAGTTGAAAACAATCCTAACTAAACCAACCAGCATTGATGAACTGTTTGATAAATAATGGTAAAAAAATATTTATAGTGTTTTATATGTTTTTAGTGTAAATTTATTACTCTGGATAAAAAAAATTGTGTGTGTGTGTGTGTGTGTGTGTGTGGTGTGTGTGTGGTGTGTGTGGTGTGTGTGTGTGTGTGTGTGTGTGTGTGGTGTGTGTGTGGTGTGTGTGTGTGTGTGTGTGTGTGGTGTGTGTGTGTGTGTGTGTGTGGTGTGTGTGTGTGTGTGTGGTGTGTGTGTGGTTGGTGTGGTGTGGTGTGTGTGTGTGTGTGTGTGTGCCATGGCACGTGTTAAAGTCGGAGGGCAGCTTGCAGGAACCCCTTCTCTCCTAGCATGTGAGTTCTGGGAATTGAATTCAAGTCACCAGCCTTGGCAGCACGTACTTTTACCACTGAGCTGTCTGCCTGGTGCATGTTTTATGATTTGAAATGTTGTCTATCGTCTGGCTTGGTCATTATAACATCATCAGAGGGACATATTATTATCCTAATTTTGAATGTAGCTAAGCAGACTAAGACTAAAAGGCTGTCTAGCAATTAATCAGTTAGCCTGGAACTGGGCTAACTGGGCTTCAGTTTCAGATTTCCATATCATTCTAATTCTCTCATAAGCTGTGAGGGAATAACAATGAAGAGTTGAGCTTAGTTTAAGACGTCCCAACCCTTAGGTTTGTAGAAAGCCCAGAATCGATCCCTTTCACCCTCTCCCTCTTTCTCTCCAGTGTTTTTGAGACAGGGTCTCCTAGACTTGGTGTCGTAGAACTTGCTGTGGAACTAGACTGGCATTCAATTCACAGAGATCTGCCTACCTCTGCTTTAACAGTGTGACCACTAAACCTGGCTTCTCTCTTTCTCTCTCTTTTTTTTAAAAGTAGTTTGCATGTCTGTGTTGATATATATTCAAGTGTACAGGTGTCCACAGAGGCCTGAGGTTTCAGATCCTGTGGAACTAGATTTATAGGCTGCCCAGAGTAAGTCCTAGGACCAGAACTCAGGTCCTCTGCAAGACCAGTTTACAGTCCTAACCACCAAGCCATCTCTTTGGTCCCTCAGAATCTCTTCTAGGTCAACCACTTGCACTTACTCTTGCTTTTTTTTCTCCACCCCCTCCACCCCATCCCTGCCTTTTAGAGACACCACCACTACCATCCTTCACCCTGCATCTAAAAAGCCTCTATAATATACATCTAATATAGAATGGTAGAGTCTATATTATTCCTAACTCTCTCCATGGGTGTTTGGGAACGCCCCGTCTGCAAGGCGTGGCGCACATCTTCCACCTCAGCACTTGAGAGGCAGAGGCAGGTGGATCTCTGTGAGTTTGAGGCAGTCTGGTCTACATAATGAGTTCCAGGACAGCCAGGGCTACATAGTGAGACACTGTCTTGAAAGAGGCAGATGGACGGACAGGCAGACAACAATACAGTCCCTTTTTTGTGTGTTTTTCTTGGAAAGTGTGGAGGGAAATATGAACACAGACATTTCAATTTCTTTCTTAGCCAGATTTGGTGGTCCATGCCCGCAGTCCAAGGCAGAAGCAAGAAGATTGCCACAGATTTGAAGTCAACCAGTTGCACGTAATTAGATCAGCAAGGGTTGCATAATGAGACCCTGTCTTCAAAAAAAAAATTTTTTTTGAAGGCAGGGTTTCTCTGTGTAGCCCTTGCTGTCCATAAACTTGCTCTGTAGATCAAGCTGGCCTGAACTCAGAAATTCACCTACCTCTGGCTTCTGAGTGCTGGGATTAAAGGCATATGCCATCACCACTCAACATTGGGACATATTTTTTAAGAAAGAATTTTTTGCTGGGTGTGTTAGCACCTGGCTTTAATCCCAGCATTTGAGAGGCAGAGGCAGGTGGATCTCTAACAACAAGGCCAGCCTGGTCTCCAGAGTGAGTTCCAGAACAGCCAGGGCTTCGAAGAAAAACCCCGTCTCAAACAGCAAAACAAAACAAAACAAAAAAGCCCTGCAAATAGAATCCTCTCTCCTCCTGGACAATTTTTTACTTATGCGTAAAAACCAAGTTTAAAGGTCACCTCTTTCAAGACTTCTCTACCAAAAATGGCTAGGGACACCCCTGTGAGCATGTAGCATCCTGACATATCTCTTTCATCATACCATGACATCAACAGGTTACATAAACTCCTCAGGACAGGAAGATATTTCCTTGTCTAGCTAGACTGTCACTCAGTGTCTGCGGCATGCTCATGTGAGTAACTCCTGCATTCACCTTCGTTCCACAGGATGGACGGCCTTTGTTCTTTGTCATTCTTCCCACACGCAACGTGACTGCCATCTTGTATCATCCCACCATCAGTAGAGGAAACAGAACCCTTGCAATAGAGCACCAACAATGTCCCAGCATTTCTGCAATACAAGTTCTGTGCCAGAGAAACTGTTCCTTCTGCCAGTCAGGGCTGGAAAAGCCCCTGGAGGCCTCTGCGACAGCTGGGTGTAAGAATACAGGGCTGCAGACACAATCAAGGGATCCTGCAGCTATATGAGGACACTGCCACTGCTGATTCTGATGTAACCAGTTCTCAATATTCGCAAGGCTACAGTTGTCACAGAATCGCTGCTATAGGAATAAATATCTCGCCAAGCGTGGTGGCTCATGCCTTTAATCCTAGCACTTAGGAGGCAGAGGCAGGCAAATTTCAGAGTTTGAGGCCAGCCTGGTCTACAAAGTGAGTTCTAGGACAGCCAGGGCTACACAGAGAAATACTGTCTCGAAAAAAAACAAAACAACAACAACAAAAAGAAATATATATCTCCACAGCCTTGCTTGTGAAATATTCAAAGGAGGATGCCGTCCTTTGTGTCACTCCTGAATCGGATCCAGGTACGTGCAAGCCAGGCTGAGACTCAGTCTTAGCTGCCCAGCCCCTGTGGTGGAAGTACACTAGGTAAAAGGGGTGAGTGAGAAGCGCTCACCACCATAGCTGGGACACAGTTTATCTGCAAGTCCACCCTGGTTCTATTTTCTGAAACCGGGTCTTTTCCTCCGCAGTTACACCCTCGCCCAGTGTTTGCATTGTGGCTGTCTTGGTGTCTGCCCTTCGGAGTACAGTGTGTCCCTTTCTGTTTTCTAGGTTTGATAAGTTATTTTAGCTAGGATTCTGAATGTGCAGCCTATAAAAGAATAGATTAATATATTGGTATTCACCAGAGTGAAAAAACTAGCCAAGCATGGTGGCTCCTGCCTATAATCCCAGAAGCCAGCCAAGGCTACAAATGTGATGCTCTCACTCAGAACAGAGGAGCAACAAAACCAAACACAAGAAACTTCTTTTCCCTTCTAGGAACTCAGCACAGAGACATCAAACATGCTAAGCTTAGAATCTTTTATGGCTCATGGTTTTTAATTAATTAATTAATTAATTAATTTTGTTTGTTTGTTTGTTTGTTTGTTTTATGACAGGATTTCTCTGTGTAACAGCTCTGGCTGTTTTGGAATTTTCTCTGTAGACCAGGCTGGCCTTGGAATCTCAGAGATCAGCCTGCCTC